>NC_134500.1:8771331-8868115 GCF_040206685.1 Ascaphus truei
TTGGCGCAGCCGGAGAGGCTGCAGGGGACGCATTACTCCGTGCAGTCTGACGCGTTTCTTTGTGTCTTGGCGCAGCCGGAGAGGCTGCAGGGGACGCATTATTCCGTGCAGTCTGACATCTGGAGCATGGGATTGTCACTGGTGGAAATGGCCATCGGACGTTACCCCATCCCCCCTCCCGAGGGCAAGGAGCTGGACCTGATGTTTGGCGGCTCTCAGCATGGGGACCCTGCCCCCGCGGAGCTCTCTCCTCGCCCGCGGCCCCCCGGACGCCCCATGAACTGTGAGTCTCACCAGGGAAGGGCGGGTTTCCTGGTCTGTAACCGCTCTTCATGACGGGGGGATTATAGTGCTGCGGGGATTATAATATCTACCAGCAACGGGATTACCTGTAACTACAGCATTTCCCACTGCATTTAAAGTATTACAAATGGTATTAAATAGGAAGTGTGAACAGGTGTGCACCCGGCACTTGTAAATGTCACAAAAGTGATTTAGTGCTTAATGTGCCTAAAAGGAATAGAGCATCATATGGCAAATGCTCAAAAAAGTGCAGTCAAAAACTGTGAATACAGTGCAAATATGTGCAAAATGATGAAGACCCCTTTGTCTTCGCTCTACCCTCTAAAGACCCTCTTTCAGGGTCTCGTGCAACAATACAATACAGGAGGGAGCGCTGGCAGAGGGCCCCAAATAAACAATACCATGTGCTGTGCAGAAAAAGTGCAGAAAAGCAACATGAAGGTCGCGCCTCACAGGGGATGGTGGCATCTCCAGTCACAGGGGACGGTGGGCATCTCCAGTCACAGGGGACGTGGGCATCTCCAGTCACAGGGGACGTGGGCATCTCCAGTCACAGGGGACGGTGGGCATCTCCAGTCACAGGGGACGGTGGGCATCTCCAGTCACAGGGGACGGTGGGCATCTCCAGTCACAGGGGACGGTGGGCATCTCCAGTCACGGGACGGTGGGCATCTCCAGTCACAGGGGACGGTGGGCATCTCCAGTCACAGGGGATGTGGGCATCTCCAGTCACAGGGGACGGTGGGCATCTCCAGTCACAGGGGACGGTGGGCATCTCCAGTCACAGGGGACGTGGGCATCTCCAGTCACAGGGGACGGTGGGCATCTCCAGTCACAGGGGACGGTGGGCATCTCCAGTCACAGGGGACGGTGGGCATCTCCAGTCACAGGGGACGGTGGGCATCTCCAGTCACAGGGGACGGTGGGCATCTCCAGTCACAGGGGACGGTGGGCATCTCCAGTCACAGGGGACGTGGGCATCTCCAGTCACAGGGGACATGGGCATCTCCAGTCACAGGTGCGGGCTCCCACTCACAGGGGACGGTGGGCATCTCCAGTCACAGGGGACGGTGGGCATCTCCAGTCACAGGGGACGGTGGGCATCTCCAGTCACAGGGGACGGTGGGCATCTCCAGTCACAGGGGACGGTGGGCATCTCCAGTCACAGGGGACGGTGGGCATCTCCAGTCACAGGGGACATGGGCATCTCCAGTCACAGGGGACGTGGGCATCTCCAGTCACAGGGGACGTGGGCATCTCCAGTCACAGGGGACGTGGGCATCTCCAGTCACAGGGGACGTGGGCATCTCAAGTCACAGGTGCGGGCTCCCAGTCACAGGTACGGGCTCCCAGTCACAGGTGCGGGCTCCCAGTCACAGGTACGGGCTCCCGGTGTGACGCCTCTTCCAACGCGGTGTCGTAGTCACATGTGGATAAGAGAAATGATTGCGGGATAGTGCAGGTTGTAAAACAGTGTGTTGGCAGCATAGACAGACGTCTGAATCACAGTCACATTTCCAACCTGACAAACGGGCATTGTACGAAAGCGGGTGCCGATCCGGGGGTCCTGCTGGTATCCTGGGGGTCTCTGAGGCAACACCTGTTGCTTCTGATGGGGAGCTGGTGCGCAGAGGTGTCCCCCCCGAACGCTCCGGTGTTACGGACCCTCCTCCCGTCCACTCGATACAGCCGGCGTGATGACGCTGACACGCAAACTCCCAGCAGGCGCTCCGCTCCAGCCCAACGCGTTTCACTCGTGGCGAAGCGATAACCACATGTGACTGCGACACAGAGTTGGAAGAGGCGTCACGCTGGGAGCCCGCACCGGTGACTGGAGGTACCGACCGTTCCCGGTGAGATGGGACCTCCATGTTGGTTTTGTGCACAGCACATGGTATTGTTTGCGTCGCCCTGCCAGCGCTCCCGCCTGTGCTGTATTAAACAGGGAGATATGACGGTGTAATGATGTGCTTAATGTGCTGAGAAATATAAACGCCGCGTGTAGATACGAGGCCTTGTACACTTCTATTCTGCTAAATATTCTCATTATTTAATGTTTTATTCCAGCCGGCGGACCTGACAGCCGCCCCCCCATGGCAATTTTTGAGCTGCTGGATTATATTGTGAATGAGGTATTTTTATCCCCTGCGCGTGACACATACTCCACGCGCGTCACACTCCCTGCAACCTGCGCGCGCGCCGCACACTCCCTGCGTGCGCCGCACACTCCCTGCAACCTGCGCGCACCATACACCATGCGCGTCACACTCCCTGCACACACACCACACTCTCCCTGCGCACGTCACACACTCCCTGCAACCTGCATGCGCCATACACCATGCGCATCACACTCCCTGCACGCATCATGCTCCATGCGCGTCACGCACCATACACCATGCGCGTCACTCTCTGTGCGCACTGCACACACTCCCTGCAATCTGCATGCACCATACTCTCCCTGTGCGCACCGCACACCCCTGCAACCACCATACTCCATGCGCGTCACACACTCCCTGTGCGCACAGCACACTCCCTGCACCGTCTGGTCGCACACTCCCTGCACACTGTCTTGTGTGTCGCACACTCCCTGCACGCTGTCTTGTGTATCGCACAGTCCCTGCACGCTGTCCTTCTCTTTGCAGCCTCCTCCCAAGTTGCCCGTCGGAGTGTTTGGAGACGAGTTCGAGGACTTTGTGAATAAATGGTGAGTATAATCGGAAGGTGAAAAAACGAAAAATAATGTCATGTAGAATAGCGCGCAGAGCGGTAGAATAGCACGGAGAGGTAGAATAGCGCGCCGAGCGGTAGAATAGCGCGCCGAGCGGTAGAATAGCGCGCCGAGCGGTAGAATAGCGCTAAGACGTTAGTGAGGAGGACGCTGCGCAGTTGGTGTATGACGTGATATCTGGGGCATTGAAGCCGGTTCTGGGCGAGTAAGTCGCGGGTTTTGGATCCTCGCTGTTCTGTGTATAGTGCGAGGTTTCTGTCGGCTTATTCGTGTTATTATTTTATTCCCCATAACCCAATTGTGGCGGTTCTGTTACAAGGTCCCGGCTAGCACTGCAAGTCCTTCCAGCAGCAGAGGGGTTAAGCTTTCCTGGGTATCGGGACATCGGATCTCGCACTCCCTGCTGCCCAATATCTGCACATCTTCCTCTGGGAACAATTGGCGCAGAACGGGAGCGCCGGATCCCTGCGCGGAGTCTGCCTCCTGCTGGTCACACGACACATTACACTGCGCCTTCTCACGTTTTAGCGAGAGCCGCGTTTCTCTGTGGTCATCACGCCCGGCTTATGTATGTTTATTGTGCTGATGCGAGGCCGGGTACACAACACTTCGCACATTTGTCAAACATTACAAACGCAATACAGTATATACAATAAACTGCAGGGGTGTCCGACTCCAGTTCTCAAGAGCTACCAACAGGTCAGGTTTTCAGGATATCCCTGCTTCAGCACAGGTGGCTCAGTCTTCGACTGGTGATTGAGCCACCTGTGCTGAAGCAGGGATATCCTTAACCTGACCTGTTGGTGGCCCCTGAGGACTGGAGTTGGCCACCCCTGATATAGGTTGCATGTTTAATGCAAAAAAAACTATGAAAAAAACCGGTAGGAGATTTAAGTCGGAACCGAAAGGTAAAGAAGACGGATTAAAACAATACGGCGTAGTGTTATCGCGACATAGTGTTATCGCGACGTAAAGTGTTATCGCAAATGAAGGCTAATGGCGTCCCTGTGGGAATGGGAGTGTTCAGGGGAAATAAGACCACGCCTTTTGCTCTTGTTTTCCAGTCTGGTGAAGAACCCAGCGGACAGAGCAGACTTGAAACAGCTCATGGTAAGACCCCCCCCCCCCCCAAACGCAGTCCCTAAACACCCCCCCCCCCCTCAAACCTGAAGCTTCCGCAGTGACGCAGAGAAGTTGCGTGCAGCACACATGCAGATAAGGGTGCTGGGGAGTACAACACCCCAAATGCACTGGGTGGGGAGTCCTGTCTCTTATTATTTATACTGTATCGCTGGGGGGCTCTACTCTCCAGTTCTGAAGCCCCACCAACAGGTCAGGTTTTCAGGATATCCCATCTTCAGCACAGGTGGCTCAGTCAAAGACTGAGCCTCTGATTGAGCCACCTGTGCTGAAGAAGGGACTGATTGAGCTATCTGGGCTGAAGCAGGGACTTATTGAGTTGTGCGGTTATGGGCAGACATGCAGCCACCTCCAGGTGAGATCCTGGGAGCACATTTCCAGCTCTCGGGCTCTGCGCAGGGGGCGGAGAATCGAATCTGCGTTGAATCACCGTGCGGTTGAGCAGCTGATGCACAGGGAGGTAGAGTGACATACCTGAGGTCACGGGGGCTTCAGATGTGAGGGGAACGCACAGGATTGGACGAGGGAAGGATACCATGATACTCTCATAGCCAAATTGCAGGGGGGGGAGGGGGTGTATATGAGGCACAGGGAGATAAAGGGGATTTGACCCCACACAGTCCGTGGAAGTCTCTGGGGATGGGATTGAATGCACAAAACATCGTAAACGCTGCACCACACCTACTTATGCCAGAGATCGCGACGTAGCTGGCAGTGACAGGGTTAACTAATTGCTTTCTCTTTTTCTTCCTCTCCATTCCTTCACCTCTTTCCCCCCCCCTACGTTTCACCTCCTCTTCTCCCCCCCCCTCCCATCCACCTCTTCTCCCCCCCCCTCCCATCCACCTCCTCTTCCCCCCCCTCCCTTTCACCTCCTCTCCCCCCCCCTCCCTTTCACCTCCTCTCCCCCCCCCTCCCTTTCACCTCCTCTCCCCCCCCTCCCTTCCACCTCCTCTCCCCCCCTCCCTTCCACCTCCTCTTCCCCCCCTCCCTTCCACCTCCTCTTCCCCCCCTCCCTTTCACCTCCTCTTCCCCCCCTCCCTTTCACCTCCTCTTCCCCCCTCCATTTCACCTCCTCTTCCCCCCTCCCTTTCACCTCCTCTTCCCCCCCCTTTCACCTCCTCTTCCCCCCCCCTCCCTTTCACCTCCTCTTCCCCCCCCTCCCTTTCACCTCCTCTTCCCCCCCCTCCCTTTCACCTCCTCTTCCCCCCCTTTCACCGCCTCCCCCCCCCCTTTCACCTCCTCCCCCCCCCTTTCACCTCCTCTTTCCCCCCCCCTCCCTTTCACCTCCTCTTTCCCCCCCCCCTCCCTTTCACCTCCTCTTTCCCCCCCTCCCTTTCACCTCCTCTTCCCCCCCCTCCTTTTCACCTCCTCTTCCCCCCCCTTTCACCTCCTCTTTCCCCCCCCTCCCTTTCACCTCCTCTTCCCCCCCCTTTCACCGCCTCCCCCCCCCTCCCTTTCACCTCCTCCCTTTCACCTCCTCTAACCCCCTTTCCCTTCCCCCCTTTCACCTCCTCTTCCCCCCCTCCCTTTCACCTCCTCTTCCCTCCCCCCTCCCTTTCACCTCCTCTTCCCCCCCCCTCCCTCCCTTTCACCTCCCCCTCCCTCCCTTTCACCTCCTCTTCCCTCCCCCCTCCCTTCACCTCCTCTTCCCTCCCCCCCAGGTTCACAGCTTCATTAAGACAGCCGAGTTGGAGGAGGTAGATTTTGCCGGCTGGCTATGCGCCACCATGGGCCTCAAACAGCCCAGCACCCCGACCCATGCAGCCGTGGTGTGAGAGCGCGATGCCGGCCCGGCAGAGAACGCCACCGCCGTATCCTGCCGCCCTGCGGAGGCGGAAAGAGGAATCTCTGCAGAACGTGCCAAAAACAAACCGCCTCTTTCCACCCCCCGTAACCCTTCTCTTGCAGGAGGTCCCTGTGCTGCACTGGATCCATGGGGAATGGATCTCTTCTCCGCGCCCTGCCGCCTCCTCCTCCCCTGATGGATCCCTGCTCTGATCCCGCGATGCTCTGCGGTACCCGCAATGCTTTCAGCGCAGGATACGCGAGTTTGATCTTTGGGAGATCCCGCGTTGGACCAAATCGAACGGACTGTGATTATATTGAGGAGGCGGCGTGTAAGTGATTGACGCCATAAAGACATTTCTCCCTAATTATAAAGTGTAACCAAGAAAGGTGGGAAGGGGAAAGGCCGCGACCCCCCGGCCTGCGTTACAATCAGTTATAAAACGGTTAGAAGAGATTTAACTTCAGTTTCTTTCCTATCCCTGGTTTTAACCTAACAAACCTGTCACTGTAATTAGTTCACTTTGATCCTACACCGGTTTGCACCTTTTTGAAGAGTAAGGTTCCCGCGTAGACCCTTAGGGGAGAGACGCGTGTGGCGTAGAAGCCGGGGAGGGGCGGGTGTATTCTCAGCGGGCGGCAAACCCCGCATCTAAAGCCATAAAGTCGCCCGCTTGAGAAAAACGCCCGCTGTGGGGGGAGAAACTTTACTCCAGGAGTGGCCAACTCCAGGCCTCAAGGGTCACGAGCAAGTCAGGTGACTGACTGAGCCACCTGTGCTGAAACAGGGATATCCTAAAAACCTGACCTGTTGGTACCCCCTTGAGGCCTGCTGTTGGCTACTCATTTATACTCTTTATATTCTTCTCTGCTGGAGCGTTAAGAGTTTTGCGGCCGGGCACCTTTCGCGCGCAGTAATATTATTATACGGCACGACGGGGCCGGTCTGCCGTCCGCAAGAAAAGTGCAATGCCTCAATAAAAAAAAGTTTCAAATAGATTCCGGGCGGCTGGTAAAATGAGTTATCCCCCCCCCCCCCCCTCCGCAGGGCGCTTCAGCACAGAAGGGATTGGGTAACCAGCTCTGCGGCCTCCTGTCTGGGCCGCTTCCCTCGCTCCGATTCCTATTTATTTAATATTGTTAACGTAACGTGCTGTGCGAGCGCTGGATCCTCTCGCTGGACAAGGGCCCCCGTGTCTGTTCTGTCGTGTTTTTTTGGCCTTTAAACTCCTCTGGAGAGGGGGTGCGAGGGTCACCCCCAAGCAGGAATCCCTCACGTCAGACGCTTGTGCCTTTTTTAGTCTCTGAACCTTGTACCTTTTTCACCCCTCGAGTTGTATTATCTTTGATTCTAATAAATATGTTATGAAGAACCTCGCCTGCGTCCTTCCGCCGCTCGCAGTGATCAGTGCGCACGGGTAAATATCCACACAGAAACTTTATTCACATTCCACAGGTTGTTTGCAAGCTGTGGGGATTCAGTGCTGGGACGCTGGGCCCTTTGCTACATGGTTTTAATGTGCTTCATCTCTTGGGAGCTCGATAAAAACTACTAACAGGAAGGAAAGGGAAACCAGTTATTTCTAATACAATGAAAACGAAAAAGCTCTCCCGCGGCTTGTGTGGTCAGTCGCCCCTGCTGCTTGTGCTATAGACCAGGGGGGCTCAACTCCAGTCCTCAAGACCCCCCCAACAGGTCTGGTTTTCAGGATATCCCAGCTTCAGCACAGGTGGCTCAATCAGCCACCTGTGCTGAAGCCCCTGCATGTCCTGTCCCCCCCCTTTATATCTGACCTGTGGGGGGGCTTGAAAGCCGGAGAGGAGCACCCTGCTGTATAGACTCAGGGAGTCATGTGTTCACTGCAACATTGCAGGTTTAATAAATTAAAACTATGTGCATTGTTTGATGTGCTTTCTGCCAGTCTCTCTATCCTGGCGATCCAGGGGTGGTGCCCGTGTGACGCTGCAGGCTCCACAAACACCTTTGCCAAAGAATTGGTTCCAGAGTTTTTACATGCCGTCAATGAAAGCAAAGCAAGGCCAGCAAGAGGAAACGCGCCCGCTCCTCGCGCCAATTATTCGGAAAAGATCCCATTGCGGTTAGAACACCAGTGCTAGCGACGGACAATATTTACTCGCGGCGTGTTGCAATCGGAGGCTAGTTTCACTTCTCTGGGGCTAAACCTGCAATGCAGCTTTAAAGGGGCAATCCAAGGGGGCAGATTTATTTTAAAAGTTTTTTTTAAAAACATAGAATTGAAGCCGTGGGCCTCCGGAGCTGAACCCCGTTAATTTCAGCTCCGGGGACCCCCTGTTTCCTGAGATACTTACCTCTGAACTAGGTGCTGGTAGCTGCTCTGGCTCAGCAAGCGGGGCTTTCAAGTTTGAAGCTCCCGCGTCACATGGGCCAATAGGAAGCCGCGCCAATGATGCCACAGCTTCCTATTGGCCGGGAAATCTCAAGAGCAGACATATTGTGAACCTTGGTAGTCGAGGAGAGCGGCTCCCGGCACCTAATTCCCAGGTAAGTATCTCCAGAAGCAAGGGGTCCCCAGAGCCGAAATCAACAGGGTTCAGCCCCAGAGACCCCCTGCTCATACCCTATAGATCAACAAAATGTCATTCCCAAAAACATTTTCCGGCTTGGATTGCCTCTATAAACTTCTGCCGTACAAATTAATAAGCCCCTAAAGAATGAGCCTTCCCCATGTGCACCCCACGGCTCCGCAATCAGCTAACGGGTTCAGAGCTGCACCCAGAGGCCTGGAACTAGTCCAATTCTCACAGTCCCTCTGCACTTTCCTGCCACTGAAGTTCCACTCGGTAGTACGACCCGGAATGGCAACATGGATCATCTCCGGAGGTGTCTAGGTGTCCGAATCCTCCTCTTCCTCCAGCTCTTCCTGTTCCTGACTGTACTCCCCGGTGCTGAGCTGCAGCTCTGTCTGATTAATTACAGCCTCGTTATCCACCAGCAGCTCGTCCTACGGAGGAATGGGGAGAAACCCGCAGAAATGAGAGATTGTTCCTTTCCCTTCCCACTCGTCATTGCAGATCCCTCCAGCTATTTTCTATTGTGGCAAAATATTATTGTTAAGTAAAATGTTCTAGTGAAAGGTAAAAATGGCTGCAGTTTTCCAAAACCTGCGGTCTAACTCGGCCTTCCTCCCTGCCACGGCCACGCTGCTGCCACTGCAACGCTGCAACCCCTGCAGAGCTGTCCTCAATTTGCACGAGAATTTTAATATCACAATAAAAAAAGATTGGTGTACTGTATATGACTTAATATGCATAAGAGCAGGGGTGAGCCACCTGTGATATCCCCCAATACCTGGCCTTTTGGTGGCCACCTCTACATTAGAGTGTAAGCACTTTGGAGCAGAGATGGCCTTTCTCCTAATGATCCCTTGTTGCAAATGTCACACCCTGAATGATGAAACTGTCTGTATTCTCACACCGAGGCGTGCTACATACATATGGGAGGTGCCGGGGCGTGTGGACCAGGCTCTTGCAGAATGTCTTGGGAAACAGATGTGCCAATGACTGCTCTGCTTGCCAAAGCTACACTCCATAAAGCCTCGCATAGCTCAATACAATGCATTATGGGGAGTGACTTCGGAAAGCCGTTCTGCAGCAGCAGACTTCCCCCCCCCCCCTCCTGCCCCTGTGGTGCACCACTGTAGGTAGGTTACATTTTTTCAACCCCTGTGCATGGTCAGTATGAATGATACAATTCATATCGTTGTACTTTTCAGCAATCTAGATCAGGGGTGGCCAACTCCAGTCCTCATGGACCACCATGTCTGCTTCAGCACAGGTGGCGGAGTCATGGACTGGCTAAGCCACCCGTCCTGAAGCAGGGATATCCTGAACACCGGATCTGCTGGTGGCCCTTGAGTACTGGAGTTGGCCACCCCTGATGTAGAACAAGACCACTTTGCAATGGTAGAGAAAGTGTTACGTGGATCAGGGCTTTCACGTGATTGCAAGCTCTGAAATGGGTCTGGAGCTTTAAACTAGCAGAACACAGAGGTCACTCACCTCCTGCGGCGCCTCAGTGGGAGACAGCGGTTCCTCCTCCTCCTCTCTGGAGTTTATCATGGACTGAAGGGCCAGCTCCTCTACCTGGGACAGAAAATAAGATGGTGACCATGTGCACGGGAAGGAGAGGACCAGGCACACTGGTGACAAAACATCTCTCTGGTGACATTGGAGACCACAAGGGGAAACTGAGGAACCCTCAAAATGTTTATCTGATGGTCCACGAACATATATCCTATTTATACCACCGCACAGCTGGCAAAGAAGAGGCGGGTGATCAGGACAGTGACGACACCCAGCGCTGCTTGGGGCCAGACACAACGGGGGTCAGGTTTGAACAGAGAGAAAGAATTAGGATCTTATCAGGTCTCAGAACAGGTGCTTTTAATCGGTCATTAATGTATAGATTTGTTGACACTATATAGATCCGTCAGATTTGGGTAGATGCTTGGGACCGCTCCCCTCCCTTCACTGCGGAAGCAGACGTCAGAACATGACCACTAATAATCAGTTCCCTGGCTCAGCAAAAAATGTTTCATTATTACATTATCATTGCCGTTACACACTTGAGCAGGTTTCAATAGCTTCTTTATCCTGGGCCATGCTGTAAACGCGGTGTGACACGGCAGTGTTAAGGCAGGTGTGCGCAAACTTAGGGGCGCTAGATTTTCAGGGGGGGGGTGTGGCCGTTATAGAGGTCCTGCGCTCTCCCCCAGGCCTCTATAACAGTTACCTTCCCGCGACGCTTCGTCATGGTAATCGTAGGGGCCACATGATGTTACATTACCATGGCAACGTGACGTCACATGACCCCGCAAGTCATTTGACGCAGGAGGAGGGGGGGGGGGTGTGTGTGTGCAAGGCACCGAGGAGAGCAGGTAAGGGTGCGCACGGGGAAAAAGTGCGCACCCCTGCGTTAAGGGATCCATGTTAAAGGGATAAGAGACCAAGTACACTCACTGTGAATGCTCATTTGCATGTCATTACCCAGAATCCCTGGCTGCAGTGGGAGCATTGTATGCTAAGAGATAATGGGGAAAGGCAGGTTTCAGGACCTGAGATGTGACTGTGATCAGAACGGTTTGATATATTATTTTTTGTGTATAGTTATGTATGTATGTATGTATGTGTGT
The DNA here is from genome assembly GCF_040206685.1 of Ascaphus truei. Classification (NCBI taxonomy): domain Eukaryota; kingdom Metazoa; phylum Chordata; class Amphibia; order Anura; family Ascaphidae; genus Ascaphus; species Ascaphus truei. The sequence goes on from NC_134500.1 coordinate 8,782,465, forward strand.
GTATATATATATATATACACACACACACACACATATCACGTGTACGTTTCTCCCTGTGCAGCTTTAGGACCCTCTGGCAGTTAAAATGTTAAGTCGGGCAGTGACCTATGACCCCCCCCCCTTGCCCTCTGACCTTTAACCTGTTGAGCTGGTCGTGCAGAGCCGCTTTGACCTTGAGCAGAGTCGCCTCCTCCTTCTTCAGCTCCTGCAGGCGGCTAAGCATCCTGCGCCCGGCTCCGGGTCACCGCATCACCCGACAACCCGGCGCAGACCGCTCAGGATCCCTTCCTCGGCGACACGGCGCGTCATCACGTCGCGCGGAATCCCGTGACGCACTCCACCACGTGCCTCAGTGTGACGCTGGAGCGGCCATGTTAACTTTGGGCAGACTACAAAGGAGACAAGGGCCCAGGAGGAGGAGGTTGTACTGGGGGCTGACACCAGGGTTGGGGGGTTAGCACATGGAAAACAGATGCCATTACTATCCTTTAATTGGGTATCTGACTTCTACATCATGAGCTCGTAGCCCAAAGTAAAGATGGCTGCCTTAAACCCACGTGGGCACTTTGTGCCCCAGAGAGGACCCATGTCAGGAGCTGTATAGCATGGTCACTCACGGTAATATATCTGGATCCAACCAGCAATCGTAACATGCAGCACTTTGATGATTCAATGCTAATATTGAACAATACTGAACACGCTCCTCACCCCTACCACACGCAGCACTTATCATCTGAGATCTGACTCCAAAAGACTGTTCATGGTCCCAAGGCTCAACAAAGTATCCGGCCGCTCCTACTTCTCTTACCGTGCACCCCAAAACTGGAACAGTCTACCGGAGACTGTCACATCCACCACCAGTTTAAGTTCTTTCAAATCTAAGGCTGTCTCACAATTTAATCTGGTCTGTAACTGTTACATACGCCTATAATATATATTTTCTTTAACTGTGCATGCAATGTCTTGTATATAATGTATACCCTGTTCATTTATGTAACTGTATTTGTAACCATGTATTATTTGTCTTAACTCGGTGCCCAGGACATACTTGAAAACGAGAGGTAACTCAATGTATTACTTCCTGGTAAAATATTTTATAAATAAAATAAATTTCCCCCAAATCTATTAATCGGACACATAAATTAGGTTCTGTAAGAGGTTACAATTTCACTACTAAAAAAGGCAGCGGTTGTTTGGTCCCTTCTTATCCCCAACTGAGGCGGTTTGCTCAAGTTGTGTATTCTGTAGCTGCATTTACTAGGTTAACTAAATATAGAGGGAATAAAATAACGGTCATTTGAAGATGATGTGACTGTAGACCAGGGATGGGCAACTCTAGTCCTCAAGTGCCAATAGGTCAGACTTGAAAGATTTCTCTGCTTCAGCACTGGCGGCTCAATCAAAATGACAGACATCGGTGCTGAAACAAGAATAACCTTACCTCTTGGTGGCACTTTAGACCAGGGGTGCGCAACGCCAGCCATTCCTGTTTAATATAATAACTAGGCCCTGGAGGAACCGTTACAGAAATGTATGCATCCCACCTTTATTTTTACATTTCGATACCCAGACAGGCGTTCATTTATATTGTAAATACTGGAGAAAAAGTATATTTATCAACCAATACAGCCATGGATACCGAGACACAACTGCAGATTGATGTAAACATTTTTTTCTTCTCCCAGTTGATTTATTTGGTGCAGACTTCAATACCAACCCCTATAAAGCTTAAGCACAAACCTGCATTTATTTGAGAGGATATTTAATAAGGTCAAGTGCAGGGGGCTTATCTTCCCATACAATCTGTTAAGACCCTTTACCATCTTGCATGAGAGTAGTGGCTTACTGATAGTGGCAGCAGATTGTGAATTTCCACTAAATATTTTTGTTTTGTAGCTGCACTTAGTAGCCACAGCTCCTGAAACCTACTTATTTTGATTTGGGTACTTGCAATAGAATTTTTGGACAAAGCAGATTACTCGTATAAACCCTGCTCATGTACACCAGCCCATAGCATTTACAATCTGATTTTGGTGTCTGTGGCAGAGGGAGAAAGTGACATGTCCCAGATCACAAGCAAGTTCATCAAGTAGAAGACATCAAGCTTGTACATAGCAGGAAAAAAAAAAAACACAGCCACATGTAGTCTTACAGCAGCTTGTCACATTTACATGTAGGAACTGTGTGCCCAAGCCATTTGCTTGAGAGCGCAACAGCTTGGAGACTAAACCACTACCAGGTTCCTGTCCATTATGCTACAGCATGAATAACAAAGCTGTGGGCCTGTGACAAACACGTGTAAGATGTGAAGTTACATGACGGCACATGCACTGGGGGAATGCCCATTTAAAAAAAAAAAAATACAAAAAAAAGCACAAAGCAGATGTATGTAGTTTTAAACAGATTTTATTGGGAGTAAATCCAAAGTGCTGGCCATGGACAACCAGTTAATCCACACTTCAGGCTAATAACTTGGCTTTCTTCTTTTCTTTGGCTTTTATCTGTTGAAAGAGGGGAAAAAAAAAAAAGTTATTAAATAGTACGTTCAGAATTTCTTTTCTGGCAGTCTTATGCCCAAATTAAATCCTTTCGTGGCGTGAGGTCGCCATCTTGGCATTTCACCATCAAAACCAGAGCCGCAAAATGGATCTCAGCCGCCGGTTATCTAGAGCAGGGGCTCAACTCCAATCCCTGAGACCCAACAGGTCAGGTATCCAGGATATTCCAGCTTTAGCACAGGTGTCTCAGTCAGACTGCACCACCTGTGCTGAAGCAGTGATATCCTGACAACCTGACCTGTTGGTGGCCCTTGAGGACTGGCGTCGGCCATCCCTGCTCTAGCTGGAAGTGGGAACTCTATTCTGATACCAGACATTATCCATGAAGGTTTGCCAATGAGCTGGGACACAGACAACTTTCCTGTGAACTGGCTATATTAACCCCATCTCTGCCAGATGGACCGGCAATGCACTCCCCTGCTGCCCTCATGACTGTTCGCGGCAGCGTGTTGTCACTTGGTACTTACGTTCTCAGCTTGACGCAGGATCGTGTTGCGTCTCACGGTCTTTGCATACGGGTTCAGCCTCATCATGATTCTCAAATTCTTCAGTGGGTTCTTCTTCAGTTCCCTGCGCTTAACCTTTTTACTGTGTGATGAAAGCAAAGAAATGTTGGCAATTAGTCAAAATAAAGTTTAGACTGATTGTTCATATTAATCCTCAAAGAGATCCCAGAGATCCCTGGATCTTTACTGTTGAAGCAAACGGTCAGAACTTCCACTGAAGTCACGGGGTTTCAGAAACACGGACCATGAAGCGGAACTCATCACTCGTGTGTGCGATATAGGACGTAGGATATAGGGAGAGGGTGTTTTACAGCAATGGTAAAGGCTTTACTTTAAAAAAAAAAAGATATTGTTTACAGCCGGGGGGCTCACCTCCCGTCCTCAAGCACCACCCAAAATGCCAGGCTTTCAGGATATCCCAGCTTCAGCACAGGTGGCTGAGTGCAAGACAGCCTCTGATTAAGCCACCAGTGCCCAAGTAGGGATATCCTGAAAACCTGACCTGTTGGGAGGGGAGTGGCTTGAGGACGGAGTTGAGCACCCCTGCGTTAAAAGTAAGATGCATTTCCTCCAGGCAGTTTCACTTTATTTCCCTGGAGTCGGCCTGTCAGTCTTTAATACCTGTATGCATGATATTTATATAGTGCAAACAATGTACACAGCACCTCACAAACATGAGAATACAATATGTATAATACCTGTATGCATGATATTTATATAGTGCAAACAATGTACACAGCACCTCACAAACATGAGAATACAATATGTATAATACCTGTATGCATGATATTTATATAGTGCAAACAATGTACACAGCACCTCACAAACATGAGAATACATGGAAAAATACAATATGTATAATACTTGACTTTAAAGTGCATTATCTGTGCTGAATACATGTATGAGCTCCAGAACCAGGGCAGCATGTGAAAAGACCCGAGGATAGGTATTACATAAGAACTTACATTGGCGCACGGAGAGCCTTCTGGATTTCTTGGCTCTTTAGGATTCTGCTTAGATCTGTGTTTGTCATCTTGTGCATTGGGAGGCTGCAAAAAAACCCAGAACATTTGTATTCCATAAGTATTCCTTCATAAAAAAACATTAACGCACGCAATAGGAGCAAAGGCCAATCAAGCCATGGAGAATTAAGTGTTAAGCTAGGGAACTTGAGCAATAGGAAAATGTGAGACTGCAGATCAGAACTTCCACTGAGATCATTCGTTTCAGAAACACGGACCAGAAGTGAAACTCATCATGCAAGTCAGAATCTCACCTCCAACACCCCATTATGTAGGCAATTTGTGCTTTAATTCTTAGGTAGAACATGATGACCTTGCTCCCCGAGATTACCAACCGTATGTCCCATTGTAACTTGGATCAGAGAACAATGTTGCCACGGTATCACATCTCCAGCTAATCACACCAGACAGTGAAGCCTGTTATAACTGTGCCACTTACTATACAGAAACAGGTCATGTGCTGTGACCTTCGGATGGTCACCCTATGTGCTTTATGCAGCAAGCATTAGGTGCACTCACTTGTAATCGGCTTTCAGGGTGGCAGATTTGCGCCAAGTTCCGTAGAGGTCGTCCAGCTTGCGGAAGGCACTTTCTGTCCAGATGCAGAAGCGTCCAACATGGCCGCCGGGGGCCAACCTCAGAAGGTTCAGTTTGTTCACATTGAGGAGTGTGATACCTAAGTTAAATGAGACAGATTCCCATTAGGATCTGCTGAAGTGCACACTGACGCAGTCTTGTACCCTTTAGCAATAACAGCTATGAACCAACAAGGGATTGCAAGGCTTCTTCAGGCATAAGTAGCAAGAGAACCACCCCCGTGTAAAACTTCCCGTTGCAAGGAAACTGCTAATGTACGGAACGTCAGACTCTGCACCGCATTTTCTACAGAGCAACTATTTTATTTATTGCATTATGAGGTCAGAACTTCCACTGAGATCACAGGTTTCAGAAACACGGACCAATGAAGCGGAAAATCATCATTCCTGACGGGGACGATTACACAGGTGCATAACGCATCATTCCTAACGGGACGATTACACAGGTGCATAACGCATCATTCCTGACGGGACGGTTACACAGGTGCATAACGCATCATTCCTGACGGGACGATTACACAGGTGCATAATGCATCATTACCTGGAATATTTCTGAAAGCTTTGATGATGCCGTTGTCTTCGTTGAAGATGATGCAGGGTCCTTTGCGCTGGATACGACGACGGTTTCTCATTTTACCTTTGCCAGCGCGCATACGCTGGGAGGCGTACACCTGCAGCAAACGAGTTATTAGATCAGAAGTAGACAAAGCTTTTTCACCAGGCCAGAAACTGTTAAAAACAGACACCTACAGTGTTACTTCTGTAAACAAGTTACAGAAACATTTAAATGTAAAGCTATACAGGACAAGTTCCCCTCCCCCTCATTTTTATACACAATGACTGAGACCCTCACAGCCCCCCCAATTTTTTTTTATAGTGACCCCTACCCAGCAACATTTATAAGGGTACTTGTGTATATGCATTATCCAACCGCTATTGTACTGCGCTACAGAATATGTTGGCACATTATATAAATGCAAATTCTCCCCCCAGGACCATAAGTCATTCGTTACTACATTTTCAGGTTGCTCACCTTCTTGATGTCATTCCAAGCTTTCAGCTTTTTCAGCAGCAGAACAGCTTCCTTTGTTTTCTTGTAACCTTCAACTTTGTCTTCAACAACCAGGGGAACCTCTGGTATCTCCTCGATACGGTGACCTGAACACAGCAATATGAATCCCCATTAAGATGTACAGGTGCAGACCGCACAGTAATATTACCCGCAATGTCCACATTGTAAGAGCTGCCTGCAACACCTTGCAAGTCCTTATGGTAGTCCAGTGGACTCACTGTTAAATAGTCATTAAAGCAATTCAGAATTTTTATCAGGACTCTGCTGTATTGAACGTTGGATTATAGAAAGTCAGAGTGCGGATCAGAACTTCCACTGAGATCATTAGTTTCAGAAACACGGACCAGAAGTGAAACTCATCATGTAACAGCTGCACATCAGTGACCTTTCTCCAGTGTGTGGTACTGCTTGAATGATGGAGCTGTGTGTTAAACAGAAGCCCCCTACACAAACTTTCAATACGAGACTTTGCCAAGTATTCAGCATGGGTAAGTTTTTAGAATTACCTTTAGACATGATGAGCGCAGGAAGGGCAGAAGCCGCCAACGCAGAGCAGATCGCGTAACGCTTCTGGGTCGTATTGACTCTACGATGCCAGCGCCTCCAGGTCTTGGTTGGGGCAAACATACGCCCTCCACGACACATCTACAGCTCAGGTTAAAGGATACAACATTCATTTGTATGCATGTTTTTTTTACACAGTGCAGACCTGCAGTTCTTTGTACTGCCAGCGCAGCAGTTAGTCTGAAACACTACACAAAAGCCGGTACTCCTGTGATCTTGCTCAGAGGTTAGATTTTTCGTCAGCCATCCACACCAGCTTACTGACAGTAGGCAACTGTCGCTTAGCGCAGAGTAAGACGCAAATTACGACATCACTGCAAGTCATTACGAAGCATGTTTTATATCGGACCAAAGGATACATTTCCGAAGGCCCCCTGGCCAGAGCGGTGTGTTCCGCCTCCGCGAACGCGGGGAATACGGGCAACAGCCCTACCAGTTCCCCATGATTCGGCGCTAGTCTGATGCCCTGAAACAAAGCACGTGCTATATTAAGACAAAAGGTTTCATTCCTTATGCTAATAATGACATTTACACATTGAGCTGACTGAAGATCAGAACTTCCATTCATATCATCAGTTTCAGAAACACGGACCAATGAAGTGGAACTCATCATATATGGACAAGACTTTTAATGACTCCATTACTAAAATCTCTAATCCCAACCAGGGAAGATTCATTTAACACATCATGCTATAGGATTGGAATTGAACAAATTCAATTATTTTACTGTTCATGTTCAGATTATTTATATGTAAGCAGCAAAGTCTGCTAACTTTTGACCATTGCATTCTGTTAATGCTTTGAAAATAGTTATTTAAATCTATTTAGAAGGCTTTGACTCATCGCTGGGATTAACAAGTTATTTTCCGGTAGCCTAGCTCCTGCAGTGCCTTTCTGCCATCTTCACCACAAGTGACATCACTTTACCAACTCAAGGCTTCCAACGTGCAAATTATCTTACATTAAAAAATTAAAGGGGGTATTAAATGTAGTAGTCTGCATGCAATTCTGCCACGAGACAGATTGTTCTATTTTAGGATCTTTCCACTAATGGTTGCAGACCAAGTGGTTTGCCCTTTAATACTGTAAGTGCTTTACAGGGCCCAACTACAAATGAACCGAAACAATGATTCCCAATGGCGTCCTCACCAGCAAGCTCGCTCACGGCATACGGTTGCCTGCTATTCTTGCGCAGGTTGGTATGCACAAAGTTGACGATATCAGGGCGTATAGGTGCCTTGAACACCGCGGGCATGGTGACATTTTTGCCCGACGTCTCCCCCTTTTCGGAGTACACCGATATCAAAGGACGAGCACAGGCCTGCGGGGGGAGGGGAGACAAAATAACAGGATAAATACTCCGCAACTAAGCCATTTGTAAATTTACCAGCCGGTTTAACAGTGTTACATAGGAAGCTCAGTCTCAAATTGTCGTCACCCCCTTGGTGTTAGCTTAATGACAGCAGGCAACTGTCGCTTAACACTGGGTAAGACGCAAATTACACCATCATTGCAAGTCACTGTTCCCCATAAATGAAGGGCACTCAATCTGGAAGGTTTAGGAATACGGGTAAAATTGGACAATGTAGTAATCTGATAATACATGCATATATGGATCACTACCCCATTAAAAATCCACCCCCCACCCAGTGCAAGTGCTGTAAATCTTCCTAGCTCACTGGGGCCATAGCCTGAGTGCAGAGGAGCTGAAATAACTCAGATCGCTAAAAGGGAATGCAATCTGATTTGTATGCCCACTTCCCTGGTATAGATGGTAGGAAGCAGGTGTGTTAATAGCAGCCGCGCGCTACACGTGGGAGGCTCCGTCCGTGCCGCTGCCCTGAACTCGTTACCACCAAGGAGAGCTTCTGCACCCTTTTGATTTTGTATTGGTTATAAAAGGCGACTGACAATTGTCCCTTTCTATACGACTGTTTAAAGCGTCCCATCCCAGAATTCCTCTAACGGACCACTTTGATCAAATCTATGTCGGGGTGTATTACTGGAATTACATGATAAACCAGTGTTGCATCAAAAATCTTATTTGGGGTACTGATACCATATTTTTGTAAAAATGTACATATGTAAAAATATTAACTAAGCAAACAGAATTTTTTTTTATTAAATGTTATTTTTTCTAAATTAGATGGTTGTGTTATTTTGGGTAATGTGGCTTATTCTGACAATTTGGATGCCATTAGTACATTGCAGTTATTCCTTCTTGCACAGCAATTAGATTGGTGAAGCCTCATGTTTTACTTGACTTGCCATATGATCTGCTAGGCCCAGGGTACGCCACAAATTAGCTTTTTTTAAATTACTAAATACATGGCTACTCCTGCTGCTTATTTAATTTTTGCTTGATGCACTATTCCTAATTAGTGTCATTGTGTAATGGGGTTCCCTAGAAAAGGGCCGTGATGCCAGTATTACATGTATAATCTATTAAAGCATTGCTAACTTGGGCAAAAGAAATACAATTAAAGTTCTCATCTCCACTATAAACTTTCCTGTTAAATATAAGGACGTTTTAACACTTCATTTCCAGAGAAAAACAAACGTAATCCTGCAGAGCGGCCTCATGTTCTAGACCTGAAAATCAGGAGGCCGGGGATACGCGGCCCGGTCCCGGTGTGTGTCGTGGCTGCCGGCGCCCCGTGCCCTGCTCTCCCTCGCGGAGACCCGTGTCCTGCCCCGGGCCTCTCACCATGCTCCCCGCCTCCCATCCGGGAGTCCCGTGCTCTCCCCCCCCGGAGCTCCCTGCCCGGGCCTCTCACCATGCTCCCGGCTCCTCGCTGCTGCTTCACGATGGCGGCCACAGAAGGAAAAGGAAGTGAGGGCCGCGGCGCGCCCGCTATATCCCTCCGACACCGGGTGGGGGGAGGGGGAGGAGGAGCGAGTTAATACTCCTCGTACAGCACCAAAATCCGGATCCAAAAAACCCGCCGGGGTCCCGCAGGCAAGATCTGACAGGAACTTACCGCGGGGAGCGGGGATGAGGTGCGGAAAACCGCGCAGAACCGGCGGGGACTACTTTCCGCGCGTAGGGATTCACGCGAGATATTTCTGCAAGGGTGGCGGATCACGCTGGGACTATTTCCTGCGCGGAGGGATCCGCAAGAAGCTCTGCAAAACTACTGATGACGTGGGCGGCGGAGGGATATCTGTCTTTATTCTATTTACTTATTTTTTATTCATCCAAATCCCCCCGGGCGCGGGGTCCCGGGGACACCCGGCGCAGGGCGGGGCCTCCGCCGTGTTTTGTCATTTATTTTATATTTTACTGTAATAATGTGGTCTGTTTGTACTTCCGGGTCGTGACCCGCCCTGTGACAGATGCCCGCGCGATTCGAATGTAGAGGAGGGTCCTGTGACACGGCGGGTGTCGGTGGGAGGTGGCTCCGGTGACCCGGCGGGTGTCGGTGGGAGGTGGCTCCGGTGACCCGGCGGGTGTCGGTGCGAGGTTGCTCCGGTGACCCGGCGGAATGTTTGCCCAGCAGCACCGGGCGGCTGAAGAGCTGCAGAGATTCCTATACAGGTCGGGCGATCCAGAAACCCGGGTCACCATGTTTTACCCTATGAAATGTCTGACCCGCTCAGATAGTAGCGGTACTGACTGGGAGCTCAGTAACGGGGCACACGGCACCGGACGCGGCTTGTCCGTATAACGCTAATATAATACCACACACCCGGATCCCTTCTTTCCCTTTTTAAGGCTTTATACATTTTTTTGCTCCCTGGGAGTTTAAAATGGCCGCTGCATGTGACACTCTGGGAGAGCAGCAGTTGCCATGGTAACCATAGATGCCAATGAAATGGATGGGGAAATAGATAAACAGCGCAGAGACTATCTGGGCGTTGCTCACCACCTCAGTGGGGATTTGGGGGGCGGAGTGCGTCTTGGAAACCATAGTGGGACCGTACGCAACTCTAATGTCTCACACACTGGGTGCGCCCCCCATCCCCCTTAATCGTGGGGTCCCTCCGCTTCCCCTATAGACTTCAGTGGGGTCAGCTGTTCATCGCCCACGTTTATCCCAAGTTGGGGTCCCCTGCGGACACACCAGGGACCCCGCAGACTATAAATACAGAATATTTCTTTGCGTGCATGCACCCCCCCCCCCCCATCCTACTGACGCGTGTCACCATATGGCGGGGAATAAGGTTACGGTATCATTTTGTCCTCTTGATGTTTGTCTTCTTTCGGCGTCCGTACTATCGCTAACAATATTCTCCTTCGCAGGATTCACGGCGAGGTGAAGAACGAGAAATCGAAAGGCCCTTTTCTGTATGAGGTAATTACGCCTAAAGTTGCGCTTGTAGTGCCGGCGTCGCGACGTCAGGCTGCTGGAAAAATCAAATTGAGATGACTTCCAGCGATCGCGTCCAAGCCATCGCTGCGACGCCCTTACTATAAGCACACGCGGCGGCGGCAATGCAATTGTTTTGACGCGCTGTCGCCGGCACTATAAGCGCAGCCTTACAGATGAATCCCAGTGTTCCTAACCTGTACAGAGTTCTTTATTGGACCCCTGTGCACCTGACCCATTGTCCGACTCGTCAATGGGGGATTTTGCCGTAAAAGTCCTGATTGGCTGCTTAGATCGGTAAAGAATAAACCCAAAAGTCCTTTTAGATGAGGGATTTTGTATTTATTCTCTCCTGAAACACGCCTGCAAAGAACTGATACCGGGAATCCTGTAGCACGTTATAAATCCGTATCGTCACCTGATTTATAACCGTTTCTGTCATTGCTACGGCTGAAAGGATTTCAGTTATTGACGAGTACTCGCGTCTGAGTATTTCTTTTTGGGAATTGTAGCTCCTTATCAATAATAAAACGATTAAAGCAGCAGTTCAAGCAATATCCTACGTGTGTGTTTTTAATAAATCAGTTCTGTGCTATGAGAAAATACTTCTAGCTTTAAAAAAAAAAAAAAAATTTCTAAAGACATTTTTAATGTTTCGAATGTAGGAAGCATTTCCAAAGTCACACCCCCTTCCCCTTCTGACAGGCTCTGGCTCTTGAGCCCCGCTCTCTTTCTAGCAGTGCAACAATTGTATCTAGTAACTGCCCAGTCAATCCTATTCCAGGACTACATTGCCCACAATGCTGTGCAAGAACTGAATTAAATAACCCTGAGCAAGCGATCGATTACAGGAGAACGGATCTGCAGTTTAGCTAATCACTTGTAGTGTGCAGATTGTATAGATTGCACATATTGAATGGGGAAAAATATATATATTTAAAAAAAACTGCAGCACAGGGTACCAATTACAAACAAATATATTACACAATTGTTGAATTTTAATATCAAATTACAACTGAGGGATCCCTCAAAATTGGTGTCCACACGAGCTCTTAATTGGTATAGCGATACCTATAGAATAAAAATATTTTCAAAAGAGTCCCAGACTATGTATGATAAAATGAGATACAGAAATATTGCCAGACAAGAAAAGTAATGTGGGAATCCTGGACAGCGTTCATTCATATAATTACACCTGCACACATCTAACACCTCCGATTCTGGCCACTGGGCTGTTCCAGGTTTTGTGGTTATTTTCAGTTCCTACATAAACATAGTCAGCCCAGCAGGAAACACACATTCAAAATGACCTGACAACACACGCGGGCTAAATTACTCGTGCAAACAGTCGATAATCTGTCAAGAAAGGTAGTTGAGGCGCTAGGATATGTTGCCTCTAAGGCTGCGTCCCCGCTAGCGCTGAGCGGGCAGCGCTTGCCGCTTTTACTTACAGATATCTATATATGTAAGTCCCCGCTCACGCGGTGCGCTCGTGCGTGGGCAAGCACGCTCACCCACGCTTGGTGCTTGGGTAAACAAAAAAATTAACTTTCGAGCGCGCTCAACTTGCCCGCAACGCCCCCTAAGGCTATGGCCCAGCTGTCTGCGCTACACGAGCGCCTGCCAGGCTGGCGGCGAGTGCAGCCGAGTTCCCCGGTCTGCAGTGAGCTACAGGGGTAAAGATGGGGGGGGAGGGCGTGACGGGGATGCGGCTATGATGTCACTTGGCAGGTTGCCCTCTTTGGCTGATACGCCGGGGGGCGTGGCCTAGCGCTCCGTTGCTAGTATTGATCACAATTTTCCTGTCCGCAGGAAAAACGCACGGCGCGGCGGCCACCCCTTGCAGTGGGCCCGGCACCATTGAGGGGCGGCTCTTGTCCCCACGGGCGCTGCAGCAAGCAGCCTGTCACTTTCTCTGAGACCCCTTGGTAGCTTGGGGACATCCTCTCACCGAGGGAGTAAGAGGGGTTACACCAGTAATACGATATCGTGGGCACTCGCTGTGGGAAGTGTTGGCAGGGCGGGCCTGAGTGTTTTTCTGTTCCCAACTTTAGTTCCTTTGCTGCCAAAACACTCTATTAACTGGCTCAGTTTGACATCAGTATCCAATGAGAATCTAGTAAAGGAAGAAGAATGCAGGCACTCCGAAAGGTCTTTGGTGCAGAACAAAGTGTTTATTCAAGCAGGATCGATATTTCGGCCACTCCGGGACCTGGCACCGAAACGTCGCTCCTGCTTGAATGCACACTCCTTATTTTCTCTTCACCAAAGACATTGGGGGTGCCTGGATTTTACTTCCTGTAGTACTTGCACGTTCCCTTCCTGGCTCATTGATCCTGTAGGAACCCATGGCAGGACTGCTATAGCATGAGTGCTCCTTAACCCTGAAATCCAATGAGAAGCTGACAGGCACATTTGTTTTTTAAATATCTTGTTCCCAGGATGACATTCGGGTGCATGTGGTCAGTGACGGCCCGTGCAGGTCATTAGAGACGTTCTGGAATATAAGCGGGCCGATTTTCATCATGGAGAGAGAGGTATGTTTTCTAAGCCCAGTGATGGAGAGGCGACCTTCTTCACACGTGGCCTGTGTCGTGGAAAAACTCAGTTCCACACGTGTCTATTTAGGCAAGCAATTTGTATAGAGACTTTCATTGCAAACAGCTGTATGCAAGAGACATTCATATACAATCAAACATGAGTCTGATCTAACATACATGTACTAACTTAAATATGCCCCAAACAGTCTACTTTAAAGCCAAAAGTAATGGGCGTGGATACATAATTTTGCAGTGCCCGTCCATATGAGTTTATGGGGCCTCCTATTTTATTTCTACATAATTACCAATTATATTTAGCAAACTAACCGGACAAAGAAAGACAGATAATTTATGGGACCCCCCCACCCAACCCCCTTAACTGTTTCCCCTCCTTCGCCTAGCTGCTCAAAGGAATTTTTACAGATAAGAAGTAAAGCAAGAGGCCCACCTAGAAAAAGATAACAAGTATTCTCACCTTTATAAAAGCTGACAAGTTCAGAGAAGAAAAAAACTTCTTTCATCTGTCTACTCTACTGCTTCACGGCTACCCATAATGCACTGTCACACAAAGCATGGCTTTCCTTACATATGTTAATAATATAAAACATTATTATACTTCCACATCTGCGAGAAGCTAATTAACCTGTTCCAAATCTCTGCGTCACTGTATTTTAAGACGTGCGACATCCTAAAGGGAGTCTTTGTTTTGCAGCCAATCAAATTGGAAGAAAACGACGTGATGGACGAATCACAAATGAATGGGTTTGAGGGGTCTCTGCAAGAAAGTGTGCAACCATTGGCTTTACCCTTCATGAGAGCAAGGTATGTATCTGTAGTCCCAACGTACGTCACCGGACTGCGCTTAGCCTGGGAATTCCTCCACGTGCGCGTTATATCACCTGCATCCTATCCACGCCCATAATAAGCCAAGACCGGGCATGTTACATTCAGTTAGTGAGCAGGGGCCGTACTAGCTGAAAGTACAATTTTGTGTTAAAATGTCAGGCCAGCCATGGACAAACTAATTTAGTTCACACATGATCTGTTTACAATGTCAATAAACAAAAAGAACATCATAAGTAATATTCATATTTAAACCCCGTAAAATGCATATACTGTAGTTGGTATTATTATTATCACCACTGAACTGGAGGTAAACGTTTAGATAAGTTGCTGGGCACGTATAGGGATTGTCACTGATTTACGTTGCATTACATCCCGTTTCCCTCTTTCCAGGCAGCTGCTTTCCCTCTACACTGCAGCGCACAATCCGAACATGTCCCAGCGGACAAACGGGAACCCTCTGGTGGTTCTTCCTCCGCTGTGGGTGCGCTGTGACGGCTCGGACGGAGAGGGAACATGCTGGCTGGGAGCAGAGCCCATCAAAACCCCGAATAATAAGATCAGTGGGATGAGTTTCCGCATGGTGACCTGTAACGGTAATGAAGCCTCTTTGGCAGTAGGTTTGGATACACTCTATTCCTGTATCTCCTGGTATATATTATCATCTTGTTATTACTCTGTTACTGCCGGAGGGGATTAGCGATGTGTTGCAACGTGTCCCAACGGATAAGTTCTGCTAAAGTGTTTGTTTGTCGTAGAGCAAGCCAGTAAAGTAAAACGCCCCACGATAAGTCATGAAATAACTTGTCCCGGTCCCTGTTTTCTCCTATTTCTAGGTCCCACCAGCGATAAAACGTCTTTCCCCAGCCTGGAAACGCTCCTTCGGGCGCACAGGGGACGGCACCGTTCACCTGTGGTGAGTTCTTGCTCTCGGTACAAGAGATGTTCTGAGTAAAGGGCACATTCTGCTGTTTTCTATACAAATTACAGCTATGACATCAATTGCAGCAAAATCTGTTAAATATATAACATAACTTAGATTGTAAGCTCTTCGGGGCAGGAAATCCTTCTATTGTTTTATGTCTGCAGCGCTTATTCCCATTATGTGTTCTAATATGTCACGCGTATTACTTCTGTGAAGTGCTATGTACATGGATAGCGCCATATAAATAGACATACAAAGGGGAAAAAACACGCACAGCGTGGGGATGTTTTCTTTAGATATGTTGATGCTGTTCTCCTGCAATCAGTCCCAGATTGAGCCACCTGTGCTGTAGCAGGGATATACCGAAAACCTGTTGGTGGGGGCCTGAGGATCGGAGTCGAGCCCCCCTGCCCTAAGGCTGAGCTCAGAGAGGGCGCCACGCCTATTTGCTAGCGTTCGCGCCCCCGCCGCTCGCTCCTGCAGCCCAGCGATCTGAACTCAAACTGCAGGAGCCAGATTGCGGCGTTTGGGGGCGTGGCGGGGGCGTATAATGAGCGAGTCACGGAGCTGGACCACCTATATTGCCTGAACCAGCTCGCGTCACGCGACGGCAGCCCCAAATTTCAATTTGGGTTGTGCTGGCAAAATGTCGCAGCGACAACGCTGCACTTTGCCGCCGGTGGAGTTTTCAGTTTCAAAACTCCCACCGCACAACCCAAATTTGCGATGGACGTTAGCGCACGCACGTTAGAGCGCGCGCACCGCCTTCTGTCTGAGCGAGCCCTTAGTCCACAATCTGTGATTTAGACTCCTGGTGATGTGAAAGGTCTTGCAATGTGGTGTAACGTGGAAACCTCAGGCCTGCCCTTATTTTCCAGTTGTAGCTGTGCCTGAGGCCACGTGGGGGGATGATGTGACACCAAATCAATGTCTGTCACGCCGTGCACGAAAAACGTTCACATTCCGGGACAAATTGTTCCCTGTTTTTAATGTTTGTGTAAATGTTCTTTTTCAGATAAAGACGAAGGGGTTTGCGCAGTATGACTTGTTTGGCTCCACGATGGTGGAAAACACCTTTATAGAATCACAGAGCAGCATCTGCGTGGATTTTGCCTGGAATGGCGTGGATAATACCCTGCAAATCCCGCCCCTTACATCAGCTGCGACACTGGTAGGACTTTCTTTCTTTCTTTCTTTTTTAAACCTTCGCTTATCATAGTGCACGCAACAGCTTATTTAACGTTTACTGCATGGTTGCAACACAAACCAATCTGTAAAATGGGCTGCTAAGCGTCCCCCATACAGCGGTCTGAACGTAGATTCCAGGGAGAGTGGATTTGTCATTTCCAAGAGGCTCCAGCGGTACAGCAGGAGTGGCCAACTGCAGTGTTCAAGGGCTACCAACAGGTCAGGTTTTAAGGATATCCCTGCTTCAATACAGGTGGCTCAATCAGTGGCTCAGTCGCTGATTGAGCCACCCGTGCTGAAGCTGAGCCTGATTGAGCCACCTGTGCTGAAGCTGAGACTGATTGAGCCACCTGTGCTGAAGCTGGGATATCCTGAAAACCTGACCTGTTGGTGGCCTTTGCGGACTGAAGTTGGCCGCCCCTGCTGTACAGTGACTGCACACGTTGTTTCAGCGTCATTGCGATGCTCTGCAGGCGCTGCCCTCTGCAGGCGCTGCCCCCTGCAGGCGCTGTGCCCCTGCAGGCGCTGCCCTCTGCCGGCGCTGCCCCCTGCAGGCGCTGCCCTCTCACTGCCCTCTGCAGGCGCTGCCCTCTGCAGGCGCTGCCCTCTGCAGGCGCTGCCCTCTGCAGGCGCTCTGCTACTGTCACATTTCCCTGGATGTCAGATGTGAAGATCACTTTTCACCTTGTTTCTTAGGGTGAGTCCCCAGTCAGCACTGTGGCACGCGCGCCCGGCGGGGGGGGGGGGGGGGGGCGTCACGTGCACAGCGCTACACCGCGGTCTGAGGGGAGAGGGAACGTTTGCGACGGGAGGAGGCGTGGCGATGGGTTTGCGGGGCGTGGCCATGACGACCCGCGGCTGGTTCGCCCTCATTGGCTGAACCGCCGGCGGGGGCGTGGCCACGCCTCCATTGCAAACTTTGAGTTTAAATTTCACAGCCTGCCTGAAAACCGCAGGGGAAAGGTGCGCGACAGGGTACTAACTAGGACCGGCCCGACTGGGGGGGCGGAGGTTGAACGCACAGCGGTCACTGGGACCGCAGCCTTATGCACCACAATAGGGGGGTACATGGCGTGACAATAACTGCTTTGTTGTATTTAGCAGCATAGCGTATTTAATGTGAGGTTAAAACCTATCCCAGCTTCACATTGCAAAGCCAGTATAACCAGCCTCACACTGACGGGACCCAAAAGGTCAAAACAGTAGTCTGTGAGTAGGTTACTGGCTCTGCACTTCTTTAACCCAGGCTGTGCTGAAAAGCTGTGTAATATGGCAGCCATAAGCTTATAGGGCTCCCATGTTATAATGGATTTGAAGCAAAAAGTGATACTGTGCTCATTTGCGTGAATCCGTGGCAGCAGTATATGGTAAGAGATAATGGGGAAGGGCAGCGTGGCAGACCTGTCTGAGACGTGGCAATGTTCTCACAACGTGGGATTTTTATTTAGCAGTCGAAATATTCCTCCACAAATTGAGTTGTTTTTTTTTTTTTTTTTGTCCAAAATGATGTCTTTTGCAGAATATTCGAGTGGAATCTGGCGATGTTCGGAGCCCTTTGTATTCTGTTTATAAAGAGCTGGAGTTCCTGCTCGTAAGTAAATCCGGCGATCTTCCACGAACGTTTCCACATCCAAGCTGCTGCATACCAGAAGCAAAAGTATGAGGGCCCCCCACCCCTGCTTTCTTTTGGGGTCTTCCCCCGGTCACGGATACAATGGCACTTAAAGAAAATCTTTTTGTCCGGCAGGTTTTGGCAGAAGGTTTAAAGACTGGGGTGACCGATTGGCCTGAGCCAACCGAGGCCAGAACGGTTGCGGAGCTTGTACAGGAACTCTTGAATGGTAACTTTGTCTTCTATCTAAAGCAGGGGCGGGCAACTCCAGTTCTCAAGGGCCACCAACAGGTCAGGTTTTCAGGACACGCCTGCTTCAGCACAGGTGGCTCAATCAGTGGCTCAGTCGAAGACTGAGCCACTGATTGAGCCACCTGTGCTGAAGCAGGGACTGATTGAGTCACTTGTGCTGAAGCAGGCATATCCTGAAAACCTGACCTGTTGGTGGCCCTTGAGGACTGGAGTTGCCCACCCCTGCTCTAAAGGAACTGGGCGCTTCTATCCGTTCTGGTCTGAGCTGGGCTGCAGTAACGTGCTCTTCATGATTTGTATGTTTCTTCTTTTGGCAGAAGAAAAGAATAAACAGGATGGTCTTAATAATTCAGTACTGAAGACAGAAGCGCAGGTGGGTATACTGTCGGCGGGAATCAATTATTTCATTTGTACGCGAGGCTAGTAGGGCTAAATTCTATATAATAAAAAAAATTGCGTGATTGCTCCGGCGTTGCAGGGGTTAAACGGCTGGCGGGCCGAGGTGAACGTACACCTCCCGCTCCCTCGGCCTGCGCGTTGTGGGTATCTCCGAACATGGCAATTACACGGCGCGTTGCACGTGGCGCTTGTACGGTTCAGCGGCTTCGCCCGAGGGCGCAGAAAATTAAAAAAAAAGGAAAACCGAAATCAGAATTGATGGCCACAAAATAACAAGTGGGCCTGCAGGGAAATAGCTGCATGGCGAGGCCGTAGCTTGTAGACGACTCGAAGTTTACTCCTGAGGCTTGAAGGGTATCCAAACAAGCTCAATAAAATGATTTCCCAGTCATTCTGCTCGGCTCATGTATTATGTATGTGGGAGTCTCACTATACACATGATTGATGTTGCCACTTAATTTCTTTCAGGGCCCATTTTTTATGTTGCTCTTAAACAGGGGACTGGATCCTTTTAAGTGCAGCTCATTGCACTACAGCACCATGGCCCGTTAACCCTTTAAGCGCTAAAGCCACTGCGCTCCTCTTCTGCAGGTCCCCTTAATCACCGGCGTGGCTTTAGACTGATCCGGTGTAATTGCGTAATGTTGCCATCTGTGTTGCAACCATTTGGGTTCTTGACATATGTTTTGGGGCTGTTGTAAATCAGTGTTTTTCAACAGTGGTTCCTAGCAGCTTTTGGGTTCCCCGGGCGTCCCTAAAGGGATCCCTGCAATTTTCAGTTAATTTGAAAATCGTACCAAATACATAAGAATTTACAATGCATCTGATCTCAGACGCGCTATTAGAGAGGGTTGGGGTTCCTTACAATGCATCTGATCTCAGACGCGCTATTAGAGAGGGTTGGGGTTCCTTACAATGCATCTGATCTCAGACGCGTTATTAGAGAGGGTTGGGGTTCCTTACAATGCATCTGATCTCAGACGTGTTATTAGAGAGGGTTGGGGTTCCTAACAATGCATCTGATCTCAGATGCGCTATTAGAGAGGGTTGGGGTTCCTTACAATGCATCTGATCTCAGACGTGTTATTAGAGAGGGTTGGGGTTCCTAACAATGCATCTGATCTCAGACGTGCTATTAGAGACGGTTGGGGTTACTTACAATGCATCTGATCTCAGACGTGTTATTAGAGAGGGTTGGGGTTCCTAACAATGCATCTGATCTCAGACGCGCTATTAGAGAGGGTTGGGGTTACTTACAATGCATCTGATCTCAGACGTGTTATTAGAGAGGGTTGGGGTTCCTAACAGTGCATCTGATCTCAGACGTGCTATTAGAGAGGGTTGGGGTTCCTAACAATGCATCTGATCTCAGAAGCGCTATTAGAGAGGGTTGGGGTTCCTAACAATGCATCTGATCTCAGACACGCTATTAGAGAGGGTTGGGGTTCCTTACAATGCATCTGATCTCCGACGCGCTATTAGAGAGGGTTGGGGTTCCTTACAATGCATCTGATCTCAGACACGCTATTAGAGAGGGTTGGGGTTCCTAACAATGCATCTGATCTCAGACACGCTATTAGAGAGGGTTGGGGTTCCTAACAATGCATCTGATCTCAGACGCGCTATTAGAGGGTTGGGGTTCCTTACAATGCATCTGATCTCAGACACGCTATTAGAGAGGGTTGGGGTTCCTTACAATGCATCTGATCTCCGACGCGCTATTAGAGAGGGTTGGGGTAACTTACAATGCATCTGATCTCAGACGTTTCAAAACGGATATATATATATACATTTATATTAAACACAGTGCAGCCTGTTCTGCTTTAACCAAATAAAGGCTGGGAGGCGCTGGTGTAGGGCAGTGAGGGAACGCACTGCAGGGAACTGGCGGTGATTATGGGGTCTGATTTGCTATGTTTTCCTCTGTAGGCAGAATGCGTGTTACATGGTTGGGTATGCACAGTTACACTCTGTATGATGACTTTGAGGGGTGCACACAGAGGGAGGAGGCTGAACCCAGTGTGTGCCGCTTTAACAGTGGATTCCTCTTTTTCCATTAGGAAGTCCAGAGTGACACTGTAGTCGTGGACAGCTCCATCCAGTCCTTCCTCACCGAGAGGGGAGATCTGGACTTTGCAGAGATGCTGTGGTGCAAAATGAGAAGCAGTAAGAGACATCTGTCACCTCCTGCCCCGCGCTCCCTTGTGACATGTGCAAAGTGCTTTATTCTTATATACAACCGACAAGGGGCACGGGCAGTATATAGGGACCTTTACTGGAGCAATGTCGGCCTTGAAGAGTTTAGTCTCATTTCTGGTAATATGGGAGAACAAAGTGACTTGTTGGGCATCGTTTTATGTTTAACTTTGCGCTTTTAAGAACTTGACAGTTTGTGGTTTATATAATGTCCAGGAATTGTAAATAAGTAGCAAGTGAAAGATGTATGTTTTTCTTTACATAGCACCACCCATGGGCATAATAATATAACACATCATGGGAAGTAGCGCTTCAGACCTAAAAGTAACGTTAGGAAAAAGGAACCGCTGTCCCGAAAAGCTTACAATCTAAAAGGTGCTTCCTTTTTGTTAATGAAGGTGTCTCTTCATATGAAGATGTGGTGAATTTCTTCTCTCTCGTCATCCAGTCGCTGAAGCATGGACAAGTGAAGCCGTGGGTAAGGTTGCGCCACGGTTTCTAACCTTGACTTGCCAATATAAGCGCTCCATCTGCACGAGAGCCTGAATATTTGTGCTGAGCCAGAGATGTGCATGTCTGGCCTATCTACACTGCAGCATTGAGCAGGACAGAGTAGTGTAAATCCCTAAGGCTGCGTTTATAGTCAGGGCGACTGCGACGTTGCGCAGCACCATAGCAAGTGCATGCAGTCCGTCGCGGGTGTCCATAGTGGGCGCGACGGCTAACGTCACACGGTTGTGATCGCTGAAAGTCAAAGGATTTTGATTTCTTCAGCGATCGGCGCGTGACGCGAGTGGTTCAGCCAATGAGGACGAACCGCTCACGGTCACGCCTCCGCCACGCCCCTGGTCGCTGTCTCCTGCACTACAAGCAGGAATCGCTATTACAATGACGACAGCTGACGTCGCGTCACCGTAGCCCTTACTATAAACGCAGCCTAAGCTTCACCAACTGGCTGATAGGTCATTAAGTGGTGAAGCCAAAGTCCTGTCTGCCATTTTTACAGGATAGGAACGGAGGGCCGTCCGGAGCTGAGCAGCGCTATTTTCAGCGCAGTGCTCCCTTTCCTGCGATGCTTACTGGAGCACTTACCGCTATTCTTGCTCCCTCCAGGGAAGTAAAAATGTCGGCCATCTCGTGGGCCAATAGGAAGCCATAACGACATGCATTGCAGCTTTCTATTGAGGACTATTTAAATTCCCAGCAAGAATACTGGTAACTTTACCAGTAAGTATGTCTGGAGCCGCCGGGATCCCCGGAGCTGAAAATAGCACCATCCCCCACCAGTAAAAAGAACAAACGCATGTTCTGTGTTGGGCATCTCTTTGCCATGTGCGGCCGGCTCCTAAAGGAAGGGGAAAGGAACGGTTTGATACGCTGTAAAGTTCTATGTTTAGCATTAGTGTGAGAGGAGTCTCTCTGCTTCTTCCAGATCCACGGTGGGAGCAGCAGTTCTCTGAGCAAACTAATTCAGCAGTCCTACCACGGAAACATGCAGAGCGTGTCCCTATCAGGACTTACGCCCATCCGAATGCTCCTAGAGATTGGACTGGACAAGATGAAGAAAGATTACACCAACTGTTTCATAGGTCAGAACCGGCAGCGTTCCAGTGTCTTTATTATCTGGTACTCCAGTTCTCAAGAGCCACCAGCAGGTCCGGTATTCAGGATATCCCAGCTTCAGCACAGGTGGCTCAAAGAGTGCTGAAGCAGAGATATCCTTTAAAACCTGACCTGTTGGTGACTCTTCAGGACTGGAGTTGGCCGCCCCTGCTCTAGAACTTTGACCTCCTCCCTGGACAGAGAGGCTGTCACACGGGGATTGTCGCTGTGCGATCTCGCTCCTCGGTGGTCTGAAGGACCTTGGGGCAGCAAAGGAATTAAAAATAGGTCTTAAAAATAGAAGTTAATGGTGCAGTCCTGGGTAACTTATTTTTTCCCCATTTTTTGTTAATGAAGCCATTTAACAGAGTTCGTTGTGCTTTTTTCCATGTGATAGTTTCCTGTTATTGTTACAGTGTTGCAGTCCATCTACCAACATCTTAATCTTTGGCCTGAAATGGAGATGGCTGCCATTTCCCCTGCAGAAGTTTATTGGGGGAAGCTTGTACTTGAATGTTACCTACTTTCCTGTTTCCCTGCTCTGTGGGACTGCCATTTGAACTCCGTTCTCCCTCAGAAATACAGAGTAATATATAGTTCATTCGCTTTTACAAACAAATGCTAAAATCACTCTTCAAACTCATATTTATTCTGTGTTTGAGCATCAATTAGATTGCATACAGTAATCAACTATTCTGTCCCCACAGCCCGGGAGCTTGTGACTTTGAAATACCTGGTAAGAACGAATTAATGATCCTTGATTAAAGTGCTGTGCATATGGGAAGTTGCACCATTGGGCAGAGCGACTGTACATATGTTTGCTGACCATACCCGGGAATTAGCCAGAGACACGTATAGCTGTAGCATTGCAGATTGCTTCCTAACTCACTGGTCCTGGGGGGGATCTGATATCCAGGATGGTGACGGGCCCTGCTGTGTTTTATTTTCTGTTTTACACAAACAAGTCAACTTCTTTTTCCCCTCAAACCTCAGAAAAATAAACTTGCTGAGTTCTGTGAGGTTTAAAATGACTGTATATTTGGAAAGTTGTTTGTCTCGTCGCTATGCAGCATTTGGACGCTTCTTAAGATTTGGTAAACCAAATTTTGCCTGATGGTTCCGGAGATCGAGGAGCAGGTTTTTGTCTGTCTGGAAATTGGGTGCATTCTATTGTTAATTGTAGGAGTTATTCCAATTTCTGTAAGCATGTCAGCCACTGGGTGTTGTACCTGGCAGGTGATGTATCTGGCATGTGACATGTAAGGCCAGGTCCCCGCTGGCTACTGCAGCGCCCACAGTGGCGGACGCTGCAGGGACAAGACACGCCCCACAATGGGGCAGTGCCCGCTGCAAGGAGGGGCCGCCGCCCTGCGCCGAGAGAAACTCCTGCTCTCAAGACAATTGAGAGCAGGGCTTGCAACGGAGCACTAGGCCACACCCCCTGCGGTTCAGCCAATGAGGGCGAACCTGCCGGGTGATGTCACGGCCACGACCCCCGTCTTTCCCCCTGCAGCTCACTGCAAACCGGGGGACTCGGCTGCACACGCCGCCAGCCTCGCAGGCGCGCGTGCAGTGCAGGCACTGGGGCTGTAGCCTAATTGGTGACATCATAATGCACATAGCCTGGTGGCAGATGAGGAGAGTCAGATAGCTATAGCGTTCAAGCCGAAAGCAGACGCGGTAAGAGAGGAAGCCTGTTGGCACGTGAGGAGAAAGAATGAAGGAGAGAGAGAGGCGGGAAGAATTGGGGACATCATAAGGTATGAAAGGAAAGTGATGGGGTGAGAGAGAAGGGGGTAGGGGCGGGTGAGAGAGAAGGGGGTAGGGGCGGGTGAGAGAGAAGGGGGTAGGGGGGGGTGAGAGAGAAGGGTATGGGGGGTGAGAGAGAAGGGTAGGGGGTGTGAGGTTGGTTTCTTAGAATTCCTGAGCAAAACCAGGTACTTTCAGCTAGTAATAAATAACAATCAGGGAAAAGTAAGGCTTCACATCGGGGAAAGTGGCTGCGATGAGAGGTGATGAGTGCTCTCCCCTTGCAGGATGACTTCATCTCCACCTCAGCGGATCTCCAGGAGCAAGTTCACTGTGTAAAGAAACTGCACCACATGCTGGAGGTCGTCGCGAGCTGCAACGCCTTCCTGAACCTGGGCCAGGACTATCTCTTCCCCCTGACGCAGTGCGTTCTCCGTCCCACGCAGACAATGGCGGGGATATTACAAGCACAGGGTTTCGCGCTCTATTACAGTGACTGCTACATTTCCCCTTATCATTTATATCAGACCATGCGATTCATTATTATTAAGGCCGCATTGGAATTGCGCTTATTTGGTTTCAGACCAAGCGCCTGAACCAGTTGTATTTCATCACCAAATGCAGTATAGGAACGTGCCTGCAGATAGAGTAATATTATTATATTTACATCATTCCTGTGTATTAAAGACATGCAAAGTCCTGATTTCAGTCTAAATCGGACAGGGCAACTCCAGTCCTCAAGGGCCATCAACAGGTCAGGTTTTCAGGATATCCCTGCTTTAGCACAGGTAGCTCAGTCAAAGGTGGATTTGTAAGCAAAAATATAAAAGATCTTTGGTTACAAATGAGAACAAAAAGCCCGCTACGGGTGGATAACCCGTGCTCCACCTATATTATTCAGTTAAAGACGGAGCCACTGATTGAGCCACCTGTGCTGAAGCAGGGACCGATTGAGCCACCTGTGCTGAAGCTTGGATATCCTGAAAACCTGACCTGTTGGTGACCCTGGAGGACTGGCGTTAGTCACCCCTCGTCTAAACAATGTCTATTAAACCCTTTAGTGCCCCTGTGACTGTAATATATCCAGTATACAATTGGGACTGTAATATATCCAGTATACGATGGGGACTGTAATATATCCAGTATACGATGGGGACTGTAATATATCCAGTATACGTTGGTGACTGTAATATATCCAGTATACGATGGGGACTGTAATATATCCAGTATACGATGGGGACTGTAATATATCCAGTATACGATGGGGACTGTAATATATCCAGTATACGATGGGGACTGTAATATATCCAGTATACGATGGGGACTGTAATATATCCAGTATACGATGAGGACTGTAATATATCCGGTATACGATGAGGAGTGTAATATATCCGCTATACCATGGGGACTGTAATATATCCAGTATACGATGGGGACTGTAATATATCCAGTATACGATGGGGACTGTAATATATCCGGTATACGATGGGGACTGTAATATATCCAGTATACGATGGGGACTGTAATATATCCGGTATACGACGGGGACTGTAATATATCCGGTATACGACGGGGACTGTAATATATCCGGTATACGACGGGGACTGTAATATATCCAGTATACGACGGGGACTGTAATATGTCCAGTATACGACGGGGACTGTAATATGTCCAGTATACGATGGGGACTGTAATATATCCAGTATACGATGGGGACTGTAATATATCCAGTATACGATGGGGACTGTAATATGTCCAGTATACGATGGGGACTGTAATATGTCCAGTATACGATGGGGACTGTAATATGTCCAGTATACGATGGGGACTGTAATATATCCAGTATACGATGGGGACTGTAATATGTCCAGTATACGATGGGGACTGTAATATATCCAGTATACGATGGGGACTGTAATATATCCAGTATACGATGGGGACTGTAATATATCCAGTATACGATGGGTAAACCATATATAAGGTCCTGATGTTTTTTACATTTATGCCATCACACAATCTATTAACTCCTTCCCTCCCAGTTTCTTTTTATTTATTACACGACGGCCTCTTTCTGGGTTGCAAATATATACTCCCCCAACTTGACCAGATCGAGATCTTAAGATAACGAGACCAGTTTCCTGAACCATCCAAGTGAAAGTCTGGAGTTTCTGTTTGTTTGCTGTGTCACCAGGTCCTGCTTAAAGTATTACCAGGAGAACAAGTGGAATGAGCAGCATGTATTCCGGTTTCCGATCCGACCCAGTGTCATCAGCAACATTTACCAGAAGTAAGAAGCAACCGGAAAAGCCTGAACCAGTAGCGCAGGGGCGGCCAACGCCAGTCCTCAAAGGGCCTCCAACAGGTCAGGTTTTCGGGGTATCTCTTGAAAGCTAGGACAGGTTGAGCCACCAGTGCTGAAGCAGGGATATCATTAACCTGACCTGTTGGTGGCCCTTGAAAACTGGGGTTGGCCACTAACAGGTGTTTTATCTGTAGTTGCTTTTGAGCCTCTGAGAGTTCACGGTTTGACCATTTCTGTCCCTTTCCTCAGTTTGCAGCCGCAGACTTGGCGAGGGGAGATTATAAGCGGACGTGGGCAGACGGAAGTGAGAACTAGCTGGCAGCTGAGCTCCAAGCCACCCGTGGATCATGTGTCTTTTGACATCCCAGGTACTGCCCAATAGGCCCTGACGGAGATAACTGTTTAAAGCCCAGCAGAAAAGTAGCGTTTGCAGAGAGGTCTGTGTTACTTGCTGCGGATGTGAGCGTTTGCAGAGAGGTCTGTGTTACTTGCTGTGGATGTGAGCGTTTGCAGAGAGGTCTGTGTTACTTGCTGCGGATGTGAGCGTTTGCAGAGCGCTCTGTGTTACTTGCTGTGGATGTGAGCGTTTGCAGAGAGGTCTGTGTTACTTGCTGCGGATGTGAGCGTTTGCAGAGAGGTCTGTGTTACTTGCTGCGGATGTGAGCGTTTGCAGAGAGCTCTGTGTTACTTGCTGCGGATGTGAGCGTTTGCAGAGAGGTCTGTGTTACTTGCTGCGGATGTGAGCGTTAGCAGAGAGCTCTGTGTTACTTGCTGCGGATGTGAGCGTTTGCAGAGAGCTCTGTGTTACTTGCTGCGGATGTGAGCGTTTGCAGAGAGGTCTGTGTTACTTGCTGCGGATGTGAGCGTTTGCAGAGAGCTCTGTGTTACTTGCTGCAGATGTGAGCGTTTGCAGAGAGCTTTGTGTTACTTGCTGCGGATGTGAGCGTTTGCAGAGAGGTCTGTGTTACTTGCTGCGGATGTGAGCGTTTGCAGAGAGGTCTGTGTTACTTGCTGTGGATGTGAGCGTTTGCAGAGAGCTCTGTGTTACTTGCTGCGGATGTGAGCGTTTGCAGAGAGGTCTGTGTTACTTGCTGCGGATGTGAGCGTTTGCAGAGAGCTCTGTGTTACTTGCTGCGGATGTGAGCGTTTACAGAGAGCTCTGTGTTACTTGCTGCGGATGTGAGCATTTGCAGAGAGCTCTGTGTTACTTGCTGCGGATGTGAGCGTTTGCAGAGAGCTCTGTTACTTGCTGCGGATGTGAGCGTTTGCAGAGAGGTCTGTGTTACTTGCTGCGGATGTGAGCGTTTGCAGAGCGGTCTGTGTTACTTGCTGCGGATGTGAGCGTTTGCAGAGTGGTCTGTGTTACTTGCTGCGGATGTGAGCGTTTGCAGAGTGGTCTGTGTTACTTGCTGCGGATGTGAGCGTTTGCAGAGCGGTCTGTGTTACTTGCTGCGGATGTGAGCGTTTGCAGAGCGGTCTGTGTTACTTGCTGCGGATGTGAGCGTTTGCAGAGCGCTCTGTGTTACTTGCTGCGGATGTGAGCGTTTGCAGAGAGGTCTGTGTTACTTGCTGCGGATTTGAGCGTTTGCAGAGAGGTCTGTGTTACTTGCTGCGGATGTGAGCGTTTGCAGAGTGGTCTGTGTTACTTGCTGCGGATGTGAGCGTTTGCAGAGAGCTCTGTGTTACTTGCTGCAGATGTGAGCGTTTGCAGAGAGGTCTGTGTTACTTGCTGCGGATGTGAGCGTTTGCAGAGTGGTCTGTGTTACTTGCTGCGGATGTGAGCGTTTGCAGAGAGGTCTGTGTTACTTGCTGCGGATGTGAGCGTTTGCAGAGAGGTCTGTGTTACTTGCTGCGGATGTGAGCGTTTGCAGAGAGCTCTGTGTTACTTGCTGCGGATGTGAGCGTTTGCAGAGAGCTCTGTTACTTGCTGCGGATGTGAGCGTTTGCAGAGAGGTCTGTGTTACTTGCTGCGGATGTGAGCGTTTGCAGAGAGGTCTGTGTTACTTGCTGCGGATGTGAGCGTTTGCAGAGCGCTCTGTGTTACTTGCTGCGGATGTGAGCGTTTGCAGAGCGCTCTGTGTTACTTGCTGCGGATGTGAGCGTTTGCAGAGAGGTCTGTGTTACTTGCTGCGGATGTGAGCGTTTGCAGAGTGGTCTGTGTTACTTGCTGCGGATGTGAGCGTTTGCAGAGCGGTCTGTGTTACTTGCTGCGGATGTGAGCGTTTGCAGAGCGGTCTGTGTTACTTGCTGCGGATGTGAGCGTTTGCAGAGCGCTCTGTGTTACTTGCTGCGGATGTGAGCGTTTGCAGAGAGCTCTGTTACTTGCTGCGGATTTGAGCGTTTGCAGAGAGGTCTGTGTTACTTGCTGCGGATGTGAGCGTTTGCAGAGTGGTCTGTGTTACTTGCTGCGGATGTGAGCGTTTGCAGAGAGCTCTGTGTTACTTGCTGCAGATGTGAGCGTTTGCAGAGAGCTCTGTGTTACTTGCTGCGGATGTGAGCGTTTGCAGAGTGGTCTGTGTTACTTGCTGCGGATGTGAGCGTTTGCAGAGAGGTCTGTGTTACTTGCTGCGGATGTGAGCGTTTGCAGAGAGCTCTGTTACTTGCTGCGGATGTGAGCGTTTGCAGAGAGGTCTGTGTTACTTGCTGCGGATGTGAGCGTTTGCAGAGAGGTCTGTGTTACTTGCTGCGGATGTGAGCGTTTGCAGAGAGGTCTGTGTTACTTGCTGCGGATGTGAGCGTTTGCAGAGAGGTCTGTGTTACTTGCTGTGGATGTGAGCGTTTGCAGAGCGCTCTGTGTTACTTGCTGCGGATGTGAGCGTTTGCAGAGAGCTCTGTTACTTGCTGCGGATGTGAGCGTTTGCAGAGAGGTCTGTGTTACTTGCTGTGGATGTGAGCGTTTGCAGAGAGCTCTGTGTTACTTGCTGCGGATCTGAGTGTGAACACTAGGCCGGTGTGAGTGAGGCGGACGACTTTGCACCGACTTTCTTTGTGTATATTTGTATTTCTCATTCCTTTTGGTTCTTCCCGCAGATTTGCCGATGGACATGACTCTGAGCGGTGAGAATGAAGAGATCCTGTATTATCCCTTGCAGGTCACCTGCAGCCAGGTGCACTTCTCCTGAGACAGGTACGTACCAAGGCACACCCTCCGTCATTTAAAGATGCAGTTCAGTCTTTTTTTTTTTTTTTTTTTTTTTTTACTTCA
The DNA here is from genome assembly GCF_040206685.1 of Ascaphus truei. NCBI lineage: Eukaryota > Metazoa > Chordata > Amphibia > Anura > Ascaphidae > Ascaphus > Ascaphus truei. The sequence goes on from NC_134500.1 coordinate 8,811,906, forward strand.
ATAGTTTCATGTGTGCAATCTCTAATTGCCTAAAGAACTGCATAGCTGCCGGTCAATTCGTTCTCCATGTATTGATCGGCAAAGTTTGGCGACATCTTTAAATATGGGGAATGTAAATGGTTGCTATAGGAACAAGCATGCTTGTTAAAATAGAATACAAGAAAATTGGTCTTTCAAAGTTGTTTTTTTTTTAAACAGAAAATGCTAAAAGTATTTTTTCTTACTACAGAACTGATTTATTAAAAAAAACACATGCAGGATATTGCCTGAACTGCAGCTTTAAGGGAAGAGAATCCGTTCAAAAAAAGAAGAAATGGATAAATCTAACTTTGCCAGCGTTCCCTTTCTTTTGCCGCACATAACCGCGCCCAACGTCACTTTCTGACACCGCGGCGCTTTGCAAGTCACGTGGATGCAACAGACAAAGTGACTCTGGGTGTGCACGACACTTTTTTAATATATGGTTTGTAACAGCGCTGCAGCTGGGGAGAGTCGTACGTAGCACCGGTCTCCGTATCTATACCACAGTGTGCAAAAATATAAAAGATCTTCGGTTACAAATGAGAACAAAAAGGCCGCTATGGGTGGATAACCCGCGCTCCACCTATGTCATTCACACAAAGTCTAACTACCTGCAAACCGCGAGGATTAATGCGCAGAACTGCGCGCAGAGACCACGTGTTGGGACAGCGAGACCCCCGGCCACGTCAGATTTCTTACCTTCCTAGCACACATTTTAATTGCTGTTTTGCTGATTTGTGGCTGTATCCTTAACCCCATCACTTCCGGAGGCGCCTACAATACATGAGCTTGATAATAGACCAATGGAAGGGGTTCCCCTTGAGATCAATCGCCTGCTAAAGCCATTGTGTCCCGCTGCCTGTAAGCTACTTAATGTCATATAATATAAAGATGTGCTGCTATGATTTCCTTTATAAGGGGTGCTCAGCCTCTCCGTTCCTGCACCCGGCTTTTTATAAACACTTTTAAGGGATTGTTGGGTTGATACATTTGTTCCTCTTCACACTCTACACGAGGGGGGCTCAACTCCAGTCATCAAGCCCCCTCCCTCCACACCGGTCGAGTTTCCAAGATATCCCTACTTCAGCACAGGTGGCACAATCAGAGGCTGTCTTTGACCTAGCCACCTGTGCTGAAGCTGGGATATCCTGAAAGTCTGACCTGTTGGGGTGGGCTTGAGAACTGGAGTTGAGCACCCCTAAACTCGGCATACAAACATCACTATCCAAACAAGGTCTGTGTACCCACAATCCCCTCCCACAAACTCAGTGGTTTAAGTCCGACTCTGTTGTTCTCTCTCCTGCTGCAGATACACAGAAAAATGGCAGAGGGATCGGAAACCTTCCGCGTCTTGGATTCTGCCCGGATGTTGAGACGACATTTTCTCAGCTGGGGATGTTGGCGGTATCCCCTGGCGTCAGGGTTTCTAGCTCTGTCTTCGGAGAAGGATCATCAGGAGTACAGCACTGATCAGGATACAGAGCGTGCATACTGTAGGTACCACTATCTCTGTCACCATTTCCATGTGCGTGGTCAGAGGGTCTGCAAAGAGAAAGAAATATGTATTACATGTGTCCAGTGACTTGCTGTGCCCGAGTCTGCAGCACATTACTCTGAGCACGTCGGCAAGCGTCTCCATTTAAGTATAAAACAATTGGTTTTAAAACAAATATTTTGATGAAACAAAGTACTTGCCTAATGGTTTCATTGTTTGTACCACAAAGAACACACAGACCCCAAAAGATGACCATCCTCTGCTGGAGCAGAGCAGTACTCCACGGGCATGACAGGGTTAAGGAATCTTTCTAAAAGGCTAGATCATTAGCAACATACAGAAACAGACATTGTTTCCTCTAAATGAAAACTCCTTACCGTGAATAAGCCGCAGAATATTTGCAGCCGTATTCCTCTGTTCTTCTGATTTATTTTTTTTCAAGAAGAAAACAAACAAACAAAAACGGGAGAATGAAAAGGGAATTAAATGTTCCCTTGCAAAAGTCCTGTACAAGCGGAGGGTCACACAGTGCATGTTCAACAGCAGCACAATCTGGACAGGTATTGGTTAAAAGGTGCCGAGAACCGCTCCACAGCAACTAGCATTAAAGATGCAAACCTGGGTACTCCAGGCGGGAGAGAATAACACAAGAACTTGGGCCCACACAGCAGCTAAGTGTCCCCATTCTGCAAAAGAAATGTTTGCGCCTCTTACAGCCCTGCGCGTCACCTCTTGCAGCCCTGCGCGTCACCTCTTGCAGCCCTGCGCGTCACCTCTTGCAGCCCTGCGCGTCACCTGTTCCAAAATATGGAGGTAAAAGTTCTGAGAATTTCTTAAGCCAGGGGTGCTCAACTCCAGTCCTCAAAACCCCCCCCTAACAGGTCAGGTGTTCAGGATATCCCTGCTTCAGCACAGCTGGCTCAGTCAAAGACTGAGCCAATGATTGGGCCAGCTGTGCTGATGCAGGCATATCCTGAAAACCTGATCTGTTGGGGTCTTGGGGATGGGCTGAGAACCCCTGCCTTAAAACACCATCAATACTTCCACCTTTGTGTTGTAATTGTCCTGATATCCACGTTTGGATATCTGGTGAATCGCCTGCATTACTTTCTACTTCCTGTTTGGCCCTTTCAATGCTGCAGGGTGCAGCGCCATATTGTAAAAAATGTCGCGCCGGTGAGCCTGTGCTTGTGCGCCGGTGAGCCTGTGCGCTGGTGAGCCTGTGCTTGTGCGCCGGTGAGCCTGTGCTTGTGCGCCGGTGAGCCTGTGCGTGTGCGCCGGTGAGCCTGTGCGTGTGCGCCGGTGAGCCTGTGCGCCGGTGAGCCTGTGCCTGTGCGCCGGTGAGCCTGTGCGTGTGCGCCGGTAAGCCTGTGCGTGTGCGCCGGTGAGCCTGTGCGTGTGCGCCGGTGAGCCTGTGCTTGTGCGCCGGTGAGCCTGTGCTTGTGCGCCGGTGAGCCTGTGCTTGTGCGCCGGTGAGCCTGTGCTTGTGCGCCGGTGAGCCTGTGCTTGTGCGCCGGTGAGCCTGTGCTTGTGCGCCGGTGAGCCTGTGCTTGTGCGCCGGTGAGCCTGTGCTTGTGCGCCGGTGAGCCTGTGCTTGTGCGCCGGTGAGCCTGTGCTTGTGCGCCGGTGAGCCTGTGCTTGTGCGCCGGTGAGCCTGTGCTTGTGCGCCGGTGAGCCTGTGCTTGTGCGCCGGTGAGCCTGTGCTTGTGCGCCGGTGAGCCTGTGCGCCGGTGAGCCTGTGCTTGTGCGCCGGTGAGCCTGTGCGTGTGCGCCGGTGAGCCTGTGCTTGTGCGCCGGTGAGCCTGTGCGTGTGCGCCGGTGAGCCTGTGCTTGTGCGCCGGTGAGCCTGTGCTTGTGCGCTGGTAAGACTGTGCGCTGGTGAGCCGGTAAGCCTGTGCGCTGGTGAGCCGGTAAGCCTGTGCTTGTGCGCCGGTGAGCCTGTGCTTGTGCGCCGGTGAGCCTGTGCTTGTGCGCCGGTGAGCCTGTGCTTGTGCGCCGGTGAGCCTGTGCTTGTGCGCCGGTAAGCCTGTGCTTGTGCGCCGGTGAGCCTGTGCTTGTGCGCTGGTGAGCCTGTGCTTGTGCGCTGGTGAGCCTGTGCTTGTGCGCTGGTGAGCCTGTGCTTGTGCGCTGGTGAGCCTGTGCTTGTGCGCCGGTGAGCCTGTGCTCTGCTGGTTCTTCCAATGCTTGTAGTCTTCAGGGTTAAACACTCCTCATAGCAGTCCCGCTTGTGCATTTAATTTCTACCACCCACATTCACCCTCATGGGGATCATAGTTGTTATACATTTCCATTTATATAACAAAGCTTGTTACTTGCACACTTGTATAATATAATATTTTACATGTTAATAAAGACATTGTTCATTTGTCGTATATATTTCCTGATACGTGATGCGCTTAATGCCAATAGTGGAATTGCAGAAGCAGCTGATGTCAGACTTTAGTGGAGGCGTGGGTATATATATATATATATATATATATATATATATATATATATATAGCAGTGTATGGGTATATGGCAGAGGTGCGCAACCTGTGGGGGTTGCCAAAACATTCGAGGATTAATTCTGCGGGGGTCCTTGCTTCTGAATGAGACTCCCGCAGCATTAAGGGGTTAACCCCCGTGACCGGCGCTCAAGAGTGCGCCATAGACATGTCTATCCGTTTTTGGTCAATAAATTTCGTTTTTCATTGCGTTTTGATTCTTTTCACCGGTGAGCATCGCCTTCCTCCCTTCACATCTGAAGCTACAGAAACTAACTTGCAGCAGCCCGTCCCCCTCTCCCTCGGGGCCGTTCCCCTCTCCCTCGGTACCCTTCCTCTGTGCCCTCTCCTTCTGCGCTGTCCCCCTCTCCCTATGCGCCGTCCCCCCCTCTCCCTCTGTGCTGTCCCCCTCTCCCTATGTGCCGTCCCCCCTCTCCCTCTGTGCTGTCCCCCCCTCTCTCTATGTGCCGTCCCCCCCTCTCCCTATGTGCTGTCCCCCTCCTTATCATAGATGCCCGATTATGGATAACTGCTGCAGTGCGATTTCGTTTCTGTAGTTTCAGTCAGAGGATAAATGTTGCTGTTTTCCTATTCGGAAGCCGGGACCCCCGCAGAGTTGGTCCTATAATACAGTGGGGACCTCCATTTAAATTTAGGGGTTGTGGCTAAAAACAAAGCTGTGCACCACGGGGTATAAGGCATGATCCATTGTCACATTTCGATTACGTAAAGGAAAGCAAACGTACACTAAGGTGTTCAGCGCTCCTACAGCCGCCGCCTAAGTCCTTACACTTCATCATGGAGGGGCCACACCTTTGCCACACCTGCCTGATCATTATCTCTGGGGGTTAGTCTTGCAGCTGAAAAGGGCAAACAAAGGAAAAGGAAGTCCGATTAGACACCTCCAGTAACTGCAGAATAATTCTGTACAGTTGGGGGATGTTTACATTAGAATTAATGTCATTTGGGGTGTTGTTCAGGGGCGGAGCTACCGCGGGTGCAATGTACTTGGGTCCCGCTACCGTCAGTGGCACAATGAAGAGCAGGGACTTTCAGGCTCAGTGCTGCCCCTGTGGCCCCAAAATATACTTGCCCAGTGGCCCCCCTTTCACTAGGTCCGCCTCCAGGTGCAGAACCTTGAGCAGGGGAATTCACACGCGTGTTCCACAAGGTCAGATACGTGTAGTGCATGGATGGACAACGCCAGTCCCCAAGGGCCACCTACAGGTCAGGTTTTAAGGATATCCCTGCTTCAGCACAGGTGGCTCAATCAGTGGCTAAGTTGTTGACTGAGCCACCTGTGCTGAAGCAGGGATATCCTGGAAACCTGACCTGTTGGTGGCCCTTGGAGACTGGAGTTGGCCGCCCCTGGCTTAGTGTGTGTGTGAGGAGGCTCATTGTGACAGCGGATTCCATTTTTCATCATTTGCCCCATGGATTAGTTACACTGCAGACAGACGCGCCCGCGGTCCGTGTTCTGTTTACCTGCTGCCAGGAGCTGGTTTGCAGTGGAGCAAGTTTCTGTGGATTTGCGATGCCAATTTTCCACCTAACAAAATCGTCAGTTTCAGTGAAATTCACCCCAAAACTTTGCAGCGTATCAGAAAAAACCCGGGGCACTTGCTAGGATCTCACCAAAGATTTATCATAAGATTTGGGCTTATAATAGCACAGGGCTGGCCAACTCCAGTCCTCAGGGGCCACCAACAGGTCAGGTTTTAAAGAGATTCCTGCTTCAGCACAGGTGACTCAGCCAGACAGTGACTGAGCCACTGATTGAGCCACCTGTGCTGAAGCAGGGATATCCTGAAAACCCTGATGTTGGTGGCCCTTAAGCACTGGAGTTGGCCACGCCCTGTGTTAACACCTCACGTTCCACAGCCGAATATGTTTCAATGACCCCGTTGATGCATACGACAGTCCAGCTCCATAAATGGGCTGAAGCTGAATGTGTCCGTATGCCATGGTAAAGGGAAGCTTTGGTAGGAGAGAGCTGCTTACAGCTGTCGTACATCACGCCTTGCCAGCCATAGGATAACCAAGGGGTTAAGCTGATTTATTTGATAGCTCACCATACGAACACTACGCTTTCGGTAAGTGATCCGGCGGTAACTGCCATTAACTTTAATAAAGGGGTAGTGCATTGAACTCCGACACCCTTGGGAGCCTCACGAATCTCCCCCAATCTCACCTCTCTGTGGTTAGGGAAGCCGTTGGCGCTGATAATCCTCTTGTAGAACTGAACGGACGCCTTTGGATAACGCGGTTTGTTTTTGTTCTTGAATTCAACGTAGTAGAGCCCAAATCTTTCAGAGAAGCCTTCATCCCACTCAAACTTATCCATCAGCGACCAGGCAGTGTATCCCTGGACATTGACACCGTCCTTCATAGCTGCCACAAGGAGAGATTAGGAGCCCCCTTAATTAGTCACAGAACATGCTTCTTAACCCCAAATATTGTGGAAAGTAACCTATGTTCTATAGCAGGAGTGTCCAACTCCTGTCCTCAACAGGTCAGGTTTTCAGGATATCCTTGCTTCAGCACAGGTGGCTCAATCAGTCCCAGCTTCAGCACAAGTGGCTCAGTCTTCGGCTGAGTAACTGATTGAGCCACCTGTGCTGAAGCAAGGATTTCCTTAAAACCTGACCTGTTGGTGGCCCTTGATGACTAGAGTTGTCCACCCCTGTTCTTTAGCATCCGTCATCAAAACGGCACGGTAACAGAAGCCGATAGTCCTTAAATAATGACCGTGCAGAAAAAGCACGGCAGCACGCCAACAGGAGGGAACCGCTGAAGTGACAAGCTTCTGAGTGAGTTCCTCTCACCTTTTAACATCTCATTGATGTAACCTTTCAGATACTGTATCCTCCACTCGTCACACAGCTGGGCACACTGCATCTTCTCAGACACGCCATTCTCCGTCACGAACACCAGCGGGTTTCCATACTGCGTCTAACGAGTACACGTTACTGGTCGGCGTGCCTTTTCTAGCACCCGGCAAAGCATTGCAACGAGGCTATTGTATGTTACAAATGTCACCTCATTACTTTTGGGTGTGAATAACACTGCAGACTTGTTGGTTCTGGAGAAAATGGACCACCATAGAACTTATGAATAAGTTGAATATTTACACAAGCTTGACAACCAGTGCCAGGCACTGCGAATGAATATAACCGGTAATAAAATGAGTTCACGCTGTTCTCGCCTACTTGGTTCTAGTTACCTTCACAAAGTTCAGCAGCCTACGAAAGCCCCACGGCACGGAATAAAGCCACTTAGACTCCGGCTCTGGCCACTTGGGGTCCACCAGCTCCATCAGATCTCGGTCGGTGTGGTAGCTCGGGCCCTGGGCGGATGGGAAGTCCCTGCTTGTGATGTACCTGGTGGTGAAGTGGCCAATCCCAAGGAAGTCACAGGTGCCCTTGATGTAACTCTTCTCCTGAGATGTGAAGGCGGGGAGCCGGGATGAGCCCAAACTCTGCTGAGCGCTCTTCTGGCCTGAGAGGAGACGCAAGGCTTAAACCTTCGTTGCTGGAGTGTGGGGAGGGTAACAACGCGCTAGAGCCCTACCTAAACGTTTCATTTTTGTGTTCATAAGCTGCAATAAATAATGAGTTGTAAAATAAATCTAGTAGATAAGGCATTTATGTACGGCCAGTTCGCATTGTAACCCCATTCCTCATCATTTCATAGCCATTTGCAGGACTCGTTCACTCCCCTGAGTGTGGAAAACGGGGTAACTGGTGGAGCTGTGAAAACGACTTTGGAAGCACAGCTAGTAATCGCCCCTGCTTCCCGAAATCGCACCCTGTGTTGCATAGCGCTATACAAGGCCTGATACGGTATGTGACTGCAGGAAGCAGCGGTGATTGACAGCTCCACTTTCCAAGCCCTGGTCTTTCCCGAGCTGGGCCTCGCTGTGACCGACGGATCTCGCGCTGTGGTCCGGTGTGTACATTTTTCGAGCCCTGACTTTACAGAGTTAATGGTTGATTCCTAAAAAAAAAAGGTCCTGAGCAAAATGTCTGACAAAATGAATGATAATAACAGGAGAATTCAGAAGAATGATGAGAATCCTTCTGAGTCTGTGGGTGCAGGGAGCTGTCTAGTACCAGAGGTGCTAGAAACAAACCGTGTAACGCTTTAAAAAACGCGACATGAGGCTAAATGAAATATGCAGGGAAGAAGCTGCAAAGTAGGCAGGGAAACTGGGAAATAGATCTTACAGATTCTCGGCTTCTAAATCTGTCAGAGAGATGATTTGTGTTATGACAGAGCAGTGGTTCTCAACCTTTTTTGAGCAGACCTCACTCACCCCTTCTCGCTCATACACATCACACTCACCCCCTTCTTATACCACATTCACTCACACTCCCTGTTTTCCACTGCACACTACATTCACCCCCCAACCCTTCCAACCCACCCCTTTCTCAATCACTCATTACACATTCACTCCACTTTCTCTTACACTCCACACAGCCTCTCTCCTTCCCCCTCTCTCCACATATACACACCACTCTCCTTCCCCCTTTCTCCACATATACACATACCACTCACCTTCCCCCTCTCTCCACATATACACACACCACTCACCTTCCCCCTCTCTCCATATATACACACCACTCACCTTCCCCCTCTCCACATATACACACCACTCACCCCATTTACCTTCTCACAGTCATGCCTCTTCTTACGCACACCTCACTCACATACACACACTCGCCCATTCTCCTCAGACACACACACCACTCATTCCCCTTCTCTTACTCAAACTATACACCTTCCCTCTCCAAACACAAAGCACTCACCCCCACGCACACAAAACTCTCACCACATCCCCCCCACTCAAACACAAAGCACTCGCCTCCCCCCTCTGAACACAAAGCCGGGGGGACGGAGCCTCTGATTGAGCCAACTGTGCTAAAGCGGGAATATCCTGAGAACCTGACCTGTTGGTGGCCCTTGAGGACTGGAATTGAGCACTAGAGGGTAATGGGTCCTATCTCTAACTCTGCATTTAAAAAATGTTCATGCTCAAAATGTATCACGTTTAAAAGACCACACATAACTTTTATATAGAAATGAAACAATAATGGAACTAAATGAGTTTATCAAGCTGCTGACACAGAGCAGATAATGGGGTTACTCGGTGTATGTGTATACATGACATGGTCCCACTTGCCTACATATTCTTTCATGGTCTGTGGGTAGTCGCCATTGTAGAGCGGATTGGCGAACCATCCCAAATTAAACTGGACAAATCTCTCGGCGGCCTCAATGTCCTTCTGGCTGGAGATGTCCACGGGCTCCCCCCACTCAGTGGTCAGCGAGATTCCCACCATACCTACGAAGGGGAATGTTACAGCGTGGAAACTATAATAATAACAACGTGACCCCCCCCCCCACCCCCTTATACAGCCATAAAACCTCGAGAGATATTAGGGGGAGGAGTAGGGACAGAGAGGGGATTTAATGGGGTTCAGGTGGGCATTGAAGAGGCACCAGGGCTCCAGGAGGATATTTTTCCAATTCATAAAAGGAAGAGATGTCTTGTCATATAAACCCCTTTTATTCTTTAAAAAGGGGAACCCTAGGTTTGGGATTGGGGATGAGGTAAAAGGCAGCATAGTCACACTATAGTCTGTATACAACAGGGGAGGTCAAGTTTTTTCAGGATAAAAACCTGACCTGTTGGCGGCCCTTGAGGACTGGAGTTGCCCACCCCTGGTATACAAGCTGTCTCTGAATGGGGAGTAAAGCCTCCCTGTCTAGGATAAGACCGCTCCAGCGTATTAAGTAGGTGCCTCGGAGCCCAGGAGAGAGCCCAGGTGTTTGCTGGCGTTTCGTGGTCCTACCTTTCTGCTTGTTACGCCAGTGCTTGCTGTAACTGTGCCACACCTTAGCATGTGCCTGCAAGACACAGACACAGCCTGAGCTCACGCGCGCACAATGTATACTGGGATATACAGGCTGTGCTTCCTCACCGGCAGTCATGGTACAGAAGGTGTTACAGGGCCGAGTGCTCTCAGTTCTCTAATATAAACTGTTCAGTGATGTTACACATTGTGCTTGGCATGTTGTTATATCACTTTGCATGTGAGCACTTTGATTTGCCTATTATATGTCTCTGAATGTTATTATATTGCACTGCGTATTGTTATATCTCTGCGTGTCGCTGCACCGCTCTGCGTGTCGCTGCACCGCTCTGCGTGTCGCTGCACCGCTCTGCGTGTCGCTGCACCTCTGCGTGTCGCTGCACCTCGCTGCACCTCTGCGTGTCGCTACACCTCTCTGCGTGTCGCTGCACCGCTCTGTGTGTCGCTGCACCGCTCTGCGTGTCGCTGCACCGCTCTGCGTGTCGCTGCACCTCTCTGCGTGTCGCTGCACCACTCTGCGTGTCGCTGCACCACTCTGCGTGTCGCTGCACCTCTCTGCGTGTCGCTGCACCTCTCTGCGTGTCGCTGCACCACTCTGCGTGTCGCTGCACCACTCTGCGTGTCTCTGCATCTCTCTGCCTGTCGCTGCACCACTCTGCGCGTCGCTGCATCTCTCTGCGCGTCGCTGCATCTCTGCGCGTCGCTGCATCACTCTGCGTGTCGCTGCACCTCTCTGCGTGTCTCTGCATCTCTCTGCGTGTCTCTGCATCTCTCTGCGTGTCTCTGCATCACTCTGCGTGTCGCTGCATCTCTCTGCGTGTCTCTGCACCTCTCTGCGTGTCTCTGCATCTCTCTGCGTGTCTCTGCATCTCTCTGCGTGTCGCTGCACCTCTCTGCGTGTCTCTGCATCTCTCTGCCTGTTGCTGCACCACTCTGCGCGTCGCTGCATCTCTGCTCGTCGCTGCATCTCTGCGCGTCGCTGCATCTCTCTGCGCATCGCTGCATCACTCTGCGTGTCGCTGCATCACTCTGCGTGTCGCTGCATCACTGCGTGCTGTTCTATTATCCTACATGTTACCTGCTTAGCATTGTTATGTCGGTCGGCAAGGTGCTGCAGGCCTGTCTGGAAGCTCAGGAGTAAGGGACACGGGGTGTATATGTGCGGTTACCTTAATCATGTAATGGGCGGCTTTGTAAGCTCCGGTGCCCCTTAGCTTGAGTCCTGGGGCGTGTTCTCCCGTCTCATACCCGTCAACCGCCACTGACTGGAAGAGAGGATGTGTGAGTGAGCCCGGCACAGTGACTGCCCCCTACAGAGGTTCCGGAGGGCAACGGGCTGCAGGTGGCACGGGCCCTGCTGGGGGGTCTCTAGGAACGGCCTTCGCATGCCGACCTGAATGCCTTTGGAAGTGAATGGGTCAACCCAGGGGGCTCAACTCCAGTCCTCAAGCTCCCCCAACAGGTCAGGTTTTCAGGATATCCCAGCTTCAGCACAAGTGGCTCAATCAGGCCCAGTCAAAGTCTGACCCTCTGATTGAGCCACCTGTGCTGAAGCAGGAACTGATTGAGCCACCTGTGCTGAAGCAGGGATATCCTGAAAATCTGACCTGAGCCTGCTCTAGATGCCAACTCTTCCCCACTGGTTCCAATGCTGTAAATGTTACACCGTATGCGGAATATGGATTAAAGCGGCAAACCCGCCGCGAGGCCAGTGTTTTACCTCGCGGCGGGTTTGCCGCTTTAATCCATATTCCGCATACGGTGAACTTGTGGTTTTCCGATCCCCGTTTCGCTCACCCAGGGACTGCTGAATGTGATCCAGTGTTTCACTCGGTCTCCGAACCTCTCGAAGCACAGGTTGGCGTAATCGTTAAAATACGTGACCATGCTGATATTCTGCCAGCCGCTGAAACTCTCCTGGAGGATCTGCAGGTCAGAGGTCATTCCCAGGAGCGACAGAGAAAGAGGTGGTGAGAGCGCCAATCCAGCAGGAGGCTGGACTGATTGGGGGTATGTCTGAGGTGAGGGGGGACCCTCTGAATCATTACCACACTAAACATATCTATCAACATGTACAATATCCAAAGAAACCGGAGTTTCACCACAATCCTACGCTCATTCAACAAGTATTATTCAGCATTCGAAGAGCCCTGGTCATGTTGAAGGATATAAGGGTGACATATCCTCTGAGTGCCTAATTAGCACTCTCCTAATTAACCTAATTAGTCTCATTGTCTCCTGCTGAAATCCCTCTCCTGGCTTCCTATTAAATCCTGTATTACACAATTGTCCTACATTGTGCTAACACTCCTCTGCCCCTCCTTACATCTCACTATATCCTCCTCTGCCCCTCCCTACATATCACCCTAATATATCACTATACCCTCCTGCCCAACCTTACATCTCACCCTAATATATCACTATACACTCCTCTGCCCCTCCTTATAGCTCAGCCCTGATTTCTCACTTACTGTACACCGTCCCAACTCTTGCGTTCTGCTCAAAGATATCTTCTCTCTACCCCTTTTGTGTCTAAAACCCTCTCCGGCCTAAAACCTCTCACTGACTGCCCCGCACCTCTGGAATGCCCTTCCCCTCAATAGCCGACTGGCACCCTCTCTATCCACCTTTAAAACCCTTCTTAAAACTCACATCTGTAACGAAGCATATGAGTAGCTCCGTGGTTGATACTATACATCTCATACATTAAACCTTGGCCCCCTGCAGACGCACTTACCAGAACGCCCTCCTACTGTCTCTACATTCTTCCTACTTACCACTTAGATTGTAAGCTCTTCGGGGCAGGGACTCATTTTCTTAATGTTACTTTTATGTCTCAAGCACTTCTTCCCACTTTGTGTTATATTATTATGTCACGTGTATCACTGCTGTGACGCGCTGTGTACATAGATGGTGCTATATAAAGATGTGTTCAGAGTATAGAGCAAACACATCACCCTGAGCCTGTCCTGTTTGATAATTGCCCTGACTGTAGATAAGGAACATTTGGACACTGTAATCAGTGGAAAGTATAAGAAACGGCTCCGCAGAATTTTCAAGATAAATTTATTGCCAACAAAGTGACTGACGTTTCGGCCCCAATGGGCCATTCTGCTTTGAGAAATTCCGTGGCGCCGGTTCTTATACTTTCCCAGAGAATCCTGACCCAGGAGCGCCAGGGGTTGTATCTTTGTTATTATTGTCATGTGGTGTGCAGCTTTTTCCCTATAGACACGGTAATCAGATCATTCACTTCTAACCGTGTCCTGGCCACGCTGCCTGACCACGGAGAGCAGTGTGTGTGAGGCAGACAGACCTGTGGAAGGTCCCAGTGGTACAGTGTGACCACGGGGGTAATCTTGTTTTCCAGTAGGACGTTAATTAAATCGTTGTAGTATTTTATTCCTTTCTCATTTACGGTTTCAGCTGTGGAGAGAAAAGCAAAGGAAAGGCCGCTATTACTGATAGTTTTACCAAAATAAGGGGAAATATAGGAACAAAGTATGACTTGTGAAGGTATAGGAAGGCCCCTAAATGTTGCATTTTGATTGAACAAAAATTAAGAAATATATTTGTGACCATGCAGCAAGCTTAAGCCTATAGGGAACCATGTTAATGGTTTTGAAGGTGGCACTGTGTGCTCATTTGCATGTCATTTCCCAGAAACCCTTGCTGCAGTGGAAGTGCTGTGTGCTGGGTTATAATGGTGAAAGGCGGGGTTGCAGACTTGTCTAAGACATGCAAATGAGCATACAGTAATATTTCCATTATATATATATAGCAGTGGTCGACAAATTACCAAAAAATCTACTCGCCGAACAAAAAAAATCTACTCGCCACCTAGTACCACACGTGTGCTGCTTGGGCCAATAGGAGCTCGCCACGATGTTAAATCCACTCGCCCGGGGCGTGCAAATGTATAGGTTTGTCGAACACTATATATATGTATAAACTCCAGTCCTCAAGTCCACCAAACAGGTTATGTTTTAAGGATATAGCTGCTTCAGCACAGGTGGTTCAATCAGAGGCCAAGTCAAAGACTGAGCCACCTGTGCTGAAGCAGGGACTGATTGAACCACCTGTGGTGTAGCAGGCACTGATTGAGCCACCTGCGCTGAAGCTGGGATATGTTGAAAACCTGACCTGTTGGGGGGAGGGGATTTGAGGACTGAAGTTGAGCCCCCCTGAGTTACAGTGTTATGCTGACACAATAATACAGAGGGACGGTACTTCTGGAGTCTGTCCCTCCAACCGCAGGGTGACAGTGACCCAGACCAAAGGCTGAATATCGAGCTTCTCACTTCGGACTCCGGTTGGGATGATGCGAGGCCAAGAGATGGAGAGGCGATAATGCGAAACCTTCAGCTCCTTCAGCAGCTCTACGTCCTCCTGCAAAGGCAAGAACATGCGTGTGAAACCCGGCAGCAAGAGGCACGTTGCAGAGCTGGAGTTAGCGGGACGTAAGGGGCAGACCGGGTGCTCCTCCCTGTCCTCACCTTCACCTTGTGGTATCCTTCACACGTGGAATCCGCCGTGTCGTTCATGAACACCCTCCCCTTCCCGTGCGTGAACACGTCCCAGATACTCCGTCCCTTCCCATCGCTGTCCCAGGCGCCTTCCGTCTGGTAAGCAGAGCTACCCACACCCCACGTGAACGCTGGCAAAGTCAGGAGAGAAAGTGTGACAGGGTGGCGTGATGTGGCACGCGAAATGTCCCTACAGTCTGTGTCACGGTCACCCTGCAGTGGGAGGGTCACATTCCATGGCCAGTAGAACTTGCCTGTCAATGTGTCACCCTGCGGTGGGAGGGACATACTCCATGGACCTCAGGTCCCTTCTATCTGTGTCACCCTAAGGTGGGAGGGACATTATAAATGGCCCATCGATCCAGTCTGTTACTGTGTCACCCTGTGGTGGGAGGGACATACTCCATGGACCACAAGTCCCTTCTATCTGTGTCACCCTAAGGTGGGAGGGACATTATAAATGGCCCATAGATCCAGTCTGTGACTGTGTTACCCTGAGGTGGGAGGGACATACTCCATGAATAAGATGTCCCTTCTGTCTGTGTTACTTCAGTGGGGGGAGCAGATTTGGGCACCCTCTAGCTCTCTGTGTCCCTGTGTTTCCCGAGATGACGCGGTTAACGTACTGGGTGGGAATGTGCCGTAATAAAACGACCCTCGCTCATTCTGCGTCCACTGAAAATCCTCTTCTCCCCGGACACGCCATGCCAGGGATAACACCTGGCATATCGTCACAGCCCAAACCCTCATTCTGTGTGGGTACCAATGGGTCCTCAGCCTTGGAATACCTATTACCAAGAGCAGAGAGAGACACGGACAGCGCTGTGACTGTAATACACCGCGCGACTGACTCAAGCGCTCGGAAAACCCATTTCTGAGCTTCTGGTTAACCGACACAGTGCCGGATTAAGACTCCAGTCACCAAGACTTTGGGGGACCTTTCCTCCAGGGGCCCCTCCTCCTGCAGCGTCGCGGCACCATGTGACATTGCGTTGTCATGGCAATGTAACGCCGCAGCGTCATTTGACGTCGGGCCGCCATGACAACATGGCGCTACGGGAGGAGGGCCGCTCCGGAGAATGTAAAGAGACACCCCTCTCACTGACACACACCCCCTTACCTTGGGTGAGGTCCGGGCGGAAGTTGGATCCCGGCGCCGACAGGAGGGAGAGTGCAGCAGACTGTGACCGCCGGGCAGCTAAATGGGGAGCAGCAACCTGCCGGACCCCCTAACCTTTGGGCCCCGAGGCATGTGCAAGCGGGTAATCTGGAACTGGTTGGACCCCTTCTATGCTAGAGTAGCCTGCAACAGATTTATTTATGTACAGTAGGGCCCGCTTCTCGGCGATCCGCCAATACGGAGGTGCCGAGAAGGGGGCCGCCATATATACGCATGTGCAGAGCAGGGACGGCCGAGGTCGCGCATGCGCAGAGCGGGGGACGGCCGAGGTCGCGCATGCGCAGAACGGGGGAGCAGCTGAATTCACGCATGCGCAGAAGGGGGGACTGCAAGACTGCGCATGCGCAGAAGGGTAGGAGACGCTGGATTCGCTTTGCGGTGGAGCCATGGAACGGAAGCCGCCATATTAGTGGGGCTCTACTGTATATAAATATACTGCCATGTACAATAACTCAATATCTTTTTCCACTTCAAGACCCCAAAATTAGCAGCGATCCACTGTGCTCTCCACATAGAAGAACGGTCTCCCTTCTTTTACCATTGCATAAGTCCTTTTGCTTCTGTGTTTAGTAATCACACCCTCTTTCAATTTTGTAGTGGAGTCACAAATATATCAGTCGCTGCAGCCATGCCTCCATGGGAGGTTAAAATGGCCGCTGCGATTCGCGCGTATTAGTAGAAGCGGGTGCCAGGGAACCAATAAACAAGTGAAAATAAAGATTTTCAAAGAGATGTAAAGTTGGAAATGATTAAGAGTTATGGTACAAGTTTATTTTTGTTTTGATTTGTTTTAACTGTAATAAAAGAAAGTATCCGTGTTTTCTCTTACGGGTAAATTCTATATTCCATGAAGCTGTCGTCAGGGTGAAAATTCCCACTGACGTGAATGATTACACAGAGAAATTGGACACGTTAGTGGAGGAGATCATTGTTCATTGATTGTGAAAAGGGAATATTTTTAATGTCTCCCAATTTAGCATCATAGCCTAGTGCGGGGGGGCTCAACTCCAGAACTCAAGCCCTCTCCCCTGCCCAACAGGTCAGGTTTTCAGGATATCCCTGCTTCAGCACAGGTGGCTCAGTCTTTGAGCCACTGATTGAGCCACCTGTGCGGAAGCAGGGATATCCTGAAATCCCGACCTGTTGATGCCCCTTGAGGACTAGAGTTGCCCACTCCTGGCATATGTGCTACATCCTACGACACTCAAGTAGTTAAACTGGGTTCAACCACTTCAAAGGCAGTGTTATTACCTGAGTGACTCTTTCAGCCCTAAATGTGTGACATAAATAGCATAAGATTTATCCTAATGTTACTTTTATGGCTGAAGCGCTTATTCCCAGTCTTTGTTATATTATCATGTCCCGCGTATCACTGTGGGGAAGCGCTGTATAAATAAAGATATACATAGCAACATACATAGAGAAAATCCCATAGAAAACAGTGTGCTTGTTCTTTATTGATAAATATAATGGTTCTTTGTCCCAGTTTTACACAGTTACATATAGTTACATAGTTACATAGTTACATAGGAATGAGGTTGAAAAAAGACGTACGTCCATCAAGTTCAAACTATGCTAAATTTAGACAACAGATACTTTATCCTATATCTATACTTACTTATTGATCCAGAGGAAGGCAAACAAAATACCCCAGTAAGGGGAAAAATTAATTCCTTCCTGACTCCAAGAATTGGCAATCGGATTACTCCCTGGATCAACATCCTTCCCATGTATACTTATTTGGTATATCCCTGTATACCTTTCCTTTCTAAATAGATGTCCAACCTTTTTTTTAACAAATCTATTGTATCTGCCATCACAGTCTCCATGGGTTATGAATCCCACATGTTAACTGCCCTTACTGTAAAGAACCCTTTCCTTTATTGCTGGTGAAATCTCCTTTCCTCCGACATTAAGGGATGACCCCATCTCTTTTGTACTGCCCTTGGGATGAATGGTTCTTTTAAAAGCTCCTTGTACTGTCCCCAAATATATTCTTATATAGTTATCATATCCCCTCTTAGACGCCTCTTTTCTAATGTAAATAAATCTAATTTAGCTAGTCTCTCCTCATAAATCAGACTGTCCATCCCCTTAATTAATTTGGTGGCTCTTCTCTGCACTCTCTCTAGTTCCATAATGTCTTTTCTGAGGATTGGTGCCCAAAACTGTACTCCATACTCAAGGTGCGGTCTTACTAATGCTTTGTAAAGGGGCATAATTATGTTTACTTCCCTTCCATCCATTGCCCGTTTAATGCAAGATAAGATGTTGTTTGCCTTTGCAGCTACTGCATGACTTTGGGCATTATTGCTAAGCCTGCTGTTTACAAGCACTCCTAAATCCTTCTCCATCAAGGATTCCCCCAACTTATCCCCATTTAATTTGTAAGTCGCCTGTTTATTCTTGCTTCACAAATGCATAACCTTACATTTATCTGTATTAAACCTCATCTGCCATTTACCTGCCCACGTTTCCAAGTGCCCAAGTTTTGCGGGGAGGGGCGGGGGGGAGAGAAGGGGGCGGGAGAAACCCCCTCACTGCAGTGGAGACACCTGCTTGTAAATCCAGTCTGGATACATTTAAAATGGCCTGGGTTTCCTTTGCTTGTTTAATGTTTTCTAATAAATATTGGGATGAAGAAGACAAAATGTGAATTCCTTATTGTATATTAGTAAGAATGCTTGGTTTTCCCGTGTTTATAGGTGCGAGGCTCCGCTTACCTGCCCCAGGCCGTCCTCCTGCCGCCCCTCTCTCTGCCAGCTCTCGCCCCCCAAACTCAGAACACACTGGCAGTCCCAGGAGGCCAGCACCAACTCTCAGAGAGGTGACAAACCCAGAGAACCGTCTCGTCCCGAATGGCTCAGAGGGCAGCAAAACCCTAAACAAAACAGAACTATCCAGGCAGGGGGAGAATTAGCTGAGAGCCGCAGAACGCACAGCAAAGCCAGCTGGGATTGGAACGTTTGGACTGTGTAAGCAGAGCGGCACGCACACACTGTCACTTTTATCCAGGGGTGGGCAACCCCAGTCTTCAAGGGCAACCAACAGGTCAGGTTCTCAGGAAATCCCTGCTTCAGCACGGATGGCTC
The DNA here is from genome assembly GCF_040206685.1 of Ascaphus truei. Lineage (NCBI taxonomy): Eukaryota > Metazoa > Chordata > Amphibia > Anura > Ascaphidae > Ascaphus > Ascaphus truei. The sequence goes on from NC_134500.1 coordinate 8,830,579, forward strand.
AATCAGTGGCTCAGTCTTTGACTGAGCCACCCGTGCTGAAACCGGGATATCCTGAAAACCCGACCTGTTGGTGGCCCTTGAGGACTGGGGTTGGCCGCCCCACTTTAACCCCTTCACTGCCAGAGCAATCTCTCCGTTAAATGTATAGGATGCGATTCTGCAGACGCAGACCACCGGAGCAGTCTAGGAATTAGATTGCACGTTCTATGGGTCAGAGACGTGCAATCTGTGTACATTACAGCACTTTTTCTTTTTTTTACAAAGTATTACTATTATTATTATTATTATTATGTGACAATGACACAAAGGGACCGATGTATTATTTACCCAACTGGAGAAAGGTTCTGTCCTTGTCTGTAGGAACTCAATCAGCCACCAGAGGGCAGAGTTGGCGCAGTTTATAAGTTTACATGACAATTCTGAAGCCCTGAATGTGCCACAAAGTAACACGTTGTGTTATCACACAATATCGCCCACAGCTCCGGACACTGCGCAAGTTGTGACAAATCTCTGTACATGGTATAGAGCACTAACGCTATTTAGCAAATAAACATCCAACTTGTGAGGACATTCACATCTCAAGACAGGTCTGCAACTCTGCCCTTCCCCTTTATCTCTTGGCATAGACTACGTCCACCGCTGCCAGGGATTCTGGGTAAGGACATGCAAATGAGCACACAGTGTCTCCTTTTGCTTATGCATTTTAACATGGGACCCCTATAAGCGTATGCCTGCCGCATAACACAGCTTCTCAGCACAGCCTGGGTTAAACAAGTGAAGAGCCTGTAACCCTGCTCACAGACAGCTTTTTATCTGGTGAAGAATCTCATTCCATGGGACACCTCTGCACTGTGTTCTGAGCTCTGAGAAACCTTAGTCCCTGTGCTGGTAATCAGGGAAGAAGTTGCCATGAGATCCATATCAAGCCTGGGTTTCTGGCCAGAGGACATCGCGGCCACTTAAAGCAGTTGCTTAGTGACGGGGAGGGCAGGTTCGGGATGACGCTGCGTGGCAGGGACTGAGCGAAACGGACAGGGCTGGCTATGGGGGGGGGGGGGGGGGGGCGCTGCCCACCCGCCCGGCCCCTGTAATTAAAACTTTCCTGTGGCAGAGTTTGTGCGGTTGGTGGAAACGGACACAATTAGGGGCCCTTGGAAGCTGGAGCGAGAGCTCGGGAGAAGGTCTGACATCCCGCTGCCCCCTGGGAATAAAACTAATGAGTCCCTTTCTGGCGCACCAAGCTGTATTAACCACTTCATTACCAGGGGCGACGGCAACATTCTGTGCCGCCCGTTACACGACGTCAGCGTGTATTTTATTCATATTATGCTATATTCCTGCCCGTGGCATTATATTACTCTGTTATTATTATATTTATTATTGTTATCTATTTATAATGCGCCATAACAAACACGTGAATCACAATTTACGCACAATAACAACACGTCGGGTGGTCCTGCTCCGAGGAGCTAACAGTTTAAGAATTGACGTGTTTCTCTGCAGGTTATTAGGTTACCCTGCTTCCCTGGTGCACTTCCTGTGTTGTTTTATGTTGTGTAAAAGCTGTGTAATGCAGCAGCCATAAGCTTATAGGGGCCCCTTGTTAAAAAGGACAAGAAGCAAAAGGTGACCCTGTGTGCTCATTTGCGTGGCATTACCCAGAATCCCTGGCTGCAGTGGAAGCACTGGACGCTAAGCGATAATGGGGAAGGGCAGGGGCGGGAATGCCTCACAGGTGATCTTTTTATCTGTTCTTGGTCGCACATTTAGACGCAAACACCCTAATTGTGAGACGTTTTACAGTTGACGTGTGATGCAGATTTCTTTTTAATTGGTAATACTGCTGTGTGGCTAACCGCTCGGGGCACACGCATCGGACGCTCGGGGCACACGCATCGGGCGCTCGGGGCACGCGCCTCGGGCGCAGGAAGGGGTGGTGGCACCGTTTCTGCATTCACTCATATTGACTTGAAAGGGAGACAGAAGGGAGATAATACTGAAGCAGGTGAGATAACCCGTACCGTCACTTGCTCCAATGAGTGAGACTGCCTCCAAATGAGTGAGACTACCTCCCAATGAGTGAGACTGCCTCCAAATGAGTGAGACTACCTCCCAATGAGTGAGACTGCCTCCCAATGAGTGAGACTGCCTCCCAATGAGTGAGACTTTGCGCCCAATGAGTGAGACTGTTTCCCAATGAGTGAGACTGCCTCCCAATGAGTGAGACTTTGCTCCCAATGAGTGAGACTGCCTCCCAATGAGTGAGACTGCCTCCCAATGAGTGAGACTGCCTTCTAATAAGTGAGACTTTGCTCCCAATGAGTGAGACTTTGCTCCCAATGAGTGAGACTTTGCTCCCAATGAGTGAGACTGCCTCCCAATGAGTGAGACTGCCTTCTAATAAGTGAGACTGCCTCCCAATGAGTGAGACTGCCTTCTAATAAGTGAGACTGCCTCCCAATGAGTGAGACTTTGCTCCCAATGAGTGAGACTGCCTCCCAATGAGTGAGACTTTGCTCCCAATGAGTGAGACTGCCTCCCAATGAGTGAGACTGCCTTCTAATAAGTGAGACTGCCTCCCAATGAGTGAGACTGCCTTCTAATAAGTGAGACTGCCTCCCAATGAGTGAGACTTTGCTCCCAATGAGTGAGACTTTGCTCCCAATGAGTGAGACTTTGCTCCCAATGATTGAGACTGCCTCCCAATGAGTGAGACTACCTCCCAATGAGTGAGACTTTGCTCCCAATGATTGAGACTGCCTCCCAATGAGTGTGACTGCCTCCCAATGAGTGAGACTGCCTCCCAATGAGTGTGACTGCCTCCCAATGAGTGAGACTTTGCTCCCAATGAGTGAGACTGCCTCCCAATGATTGAGACTGCCTCCCAATGAGTGTGACTGCCTCCCAATGAGTGTGACTGCCTCCCAATGAGTGAGACTGGCTCCCAATGAGTGAGACTGCCTCCCAATGAGTGAGACTGCCTTCTAATAAGTGAGACTGAATACATTCTATACTTGCCCCCAGGGATAAGTATTTACCCGAGGCACAGGGGGAAGTGGAGTGAGATGCAGAATTCTTGGAGGGTGGATTTTCCTTGTGTAAGCACAGCGGTCAGCGTGGACTTCTCCGGCGTTCTGCGTGAGTTCACAGCCCTGGCACGGCCACCGCTGCCAAAATGACAGAAATTCCAGCAGTTTCCTGTGAAACTGAGCGTCCCATTCAGAACGGGGGATTACCTCATCCCAAACTCTGCACCTGGGGAGAGGTGGTGAGCAGGCCAGGAGGGGGGGGGGGAGGGATTGGAGGTACCCTGCCAAAATACAGAGCAAACTAGAGCAGGGCTGGCCAACTCCAGTCCTCAAGGGCCACCAACAGGTCACGTTTGTGGGATACCCCTGCTTCAGCGCAGGTGGCTCAATCAGTCCCAGCTTCAGCACTCGTGGCTCAATGAGTCCCTGCTTCAGCACAGGTGGCTTAATCAGTCCCAGCGACAGCACAGGTGATTCAATCAGTGACTCAGTCTTTGACTGAGACACTGATTGAGCCACCTGTGCTGAAGCAGGGATATGCCGATATATCTTTACATTTAGTATCAACGGGGTCTGTGTATGGAGGCAAAACTGCAGCAATTACAAAGCCAACAAAATATGCCATAAATCTATAAAGAAGGGGGAACATCATTTCTTTTTCTTTCCGCAGAATTGCACCAGTTTTTCCTCGATACACAGACCCAAAATACATTTTAAAATACAAATTATCACCAACATTTGCAGCCTTAAGCGAATCTGAATCAAGCTCTCTGCTTCCAGGAGGACAAAGCGTCCTTTAAAAAAAAAAAAAAAACACTAGTTTGTTGGTTTTTATGTTTTGGATTTTTTTGGACCAGTTCAGCGGCCAGAAGGCGGCCTTGCTCTGGCAGTGAAAGGGTCAATCAATAACCTGAACCTTCCAGTCCAACAGAAGGAGCCTTTCTAACTCACAGAGTCCCAGGGGCACATACGGGGTGCACCCCCAAACCCCCAGGGGTACATGGGATTCCCCGCACGGGGGCGCCTGGCAAATCAGTCAATAGACACAAACACAGATCTATTCCGAAAGGTTAAAACACACGAATAACAATTCCAGAGACATTATATCATATTAACAGTGTCGGCAGAACAAGAATTATAATAATTATACAAATTAGAATCAGTGCAAAGTTTCCTTCTGTGTTGTTTGTAATTATACAACTAATTAAAGCAGCAATAGTACATTTCCTCATTTATTTGTATTTTTTCTATGTAAAGCGTGTGACTATGTATAATGCTACATTCTTACTCAAACTGGCAATCCTGTTATAAAGCTGTAAAAGATTGTGTGCCTAATGGCTTCCTTTCAGTTTCAATCAATCCCTCGGTCAGTGTAACTCAGCAGCTACAATGTATTCTTATATTACCCAGGTAACATTATCTAACGTTACAGTTTGCAGCTCAAATTCTGGGAACATTGGCAACAAATGATCACAAACAGGAAAGTGTTACAAAGATCTTGCACTGCTGGGGCGGTGGCTAAAGCCTGCTGTAGAAATCAAAGGATGCCCTGTATAATAACACTAATTAAAAATGGCATTAAGGGTTGAATAAAAGAAAAAGAAAAAAAAAATGTTAAAAAAAATAGTCGCTATCTAATACTACAGAACTGATTTATTAAAAAAAACAAACCCCCCATAAAACTTCACGATTTGCTGCTTTAGCCGTTAAATGCTTCTGAAAGCGACGAATAATCAGTATTTGCCACAAAATGAATCTCCGTATGGAGAGAGGAAACTTCTGTCAGACTCAGAAAATCAAAGCACATGGGATTCTAGATTAACCCCTTCTGTACCGGGGGGGGGGGTGTTAGGCCTGCACCGCACTGCTTCGCATGTCAGCAAATCATTTTGCCCCGCGTTTCGGGGCCCCTCAGGTAGGAGAAGGGTTAAAAGAAGCCAACAAAGCAACGCGCAGCTATTTGATCCGCAGAACAATGCGGACATTCTGCTGCAGCAATGGGACAGGTTACAGTAACACAGACAGCATCTTCTTAACATCTCAAACATCAAAGCACAGAGCGGTCCCCTGAGCCAAACCCCGCTCCCCGCCACCCCCCTGCGTCCCCCCCTCCCCAGGTGCGGCTCTGCGTTCTGTCACCCGGTCACAGCCACAGGCCGCGCCAACTTCGTCCGTTGCTGATCGCGTCTCCTGGTTATTTAACCTGCCTGGAACGCGCGGCCGGGAGGGGACACGAAACTCGGCTTTTTCCCGCGGCGGCGGCTGAGCTCGGCGGTTCCTCTCTGCGGGTTAAACCCCCGGGAAGTCGGCGCTTGGAATTTGCTGAAACGCTGGCTCAGCCAATGTTCACGCGCAGGGATCCCCGCGCTGAGCGTTGGGGACAAAAAATGGTGGCAAAGCTGACATCTGCGCTTTTTAAAAGGAAAGATCTGGGCGACTTATTCACAATCTCCCGGAAATGAGCAAATCTGTCTCATTTTTCACATTCACAGTATCCACAAACCTAATAAACTCCAAAACCGCCCCAAAGAAATCGCCCCAAAGAAACCGCCCCAAAGAAACCGCCCCAAAGAAATCGCCCCAAAGAAACCGCCCCAAAGAAACCGCCCCAAAGAAATCGCCTTGCGTCACTACCTTACTCAGTGAATAGATGTTGCGGCAAATCTTGCTGATGTTTTGGCGACTTTCGCAAGCGGTAACGATTTGTTATCCGGTTTCTCTGTTTTATTTTGAGCGGCATGCTCTTGGCGAGGCCGGATTACCGGTTAGGCGCACAGGGAACATACCTCGCGACCCCAAGACTCGGGGACCCCTGCAGATTGCTGCGGTTCCCCATTCAGCTGCCCGGCGGTCACTGTCTGCCACACTCTCTCTCCTCCTGTCGGCGCCGGGATCCAATCCCTAAGCCACGCTGTGGCTACTGCACCCCGAGCTGGCGTAGCCGTTATCGCCAGATTTGGGGGAGACATTAAATCCTTTTTTTATTTTTTAAGTGTGAAAGAGCATTCTCATTTTGAGTCCAAATAATGCCTGCGCTTGGGCAGAACCTCCCGTGTGTGTCCGGAACGCTTGTCCAGAACCTGCCCGTGTGTGTCCGGACCGCTTGGGCAGAACCTCCCCGTGTGTGTCCGGACCGCTTGGGCAGAACCTCCCCGTGTGTGTCCGGACCGCTTGTCCAGAACCTGCCCGTGTGTGTCCGGACCGCTTGGGCAGAACCTCCCCGTGTGTGTCCGGACCGCTTGGGCAGAACCTCCTCGTGTGTGTCCGGACCGCTTGTCCAGAACCTGCCCGTGTGTGTCCGGACCGCTTGGGCAGAACCTCCCCGTGTGTGTCCGGACCGCTTGGGCAGAACCTCCCGTGTGTTACCGGACCGCTTGGGCAGAACCTCCCGTGTGTCCGGACCGCTTGGGCAGAACCTCCCCGTGTGTGTCCGGACCGCTTGGGCAGAACCTCCCCGTGTGTGTTCGGACCGCTTGGGCAGAACCTCCCCGTGTGTGTCCGGACCGCTTGGGCAGAACCTCCCCGTGTGTGTCCGGACCGCTTGGGCAGAACCTCCTGTGTGTGTCCGGACCGCTTGGGCAGAACCTCCCGTGTGTGTCCGGACCGCTTGGGCAGAACCTCCCGTGTGTGTCCGGACCGCTTGGGCAGAACCTCCCGTGTGTGTCCGGACCGCTTGGGCAGAACATCCCGTGTGTGTCCGGACCGCTTGGGCAGAACCTCCCCGTGTGTGTCCGGACCGCTTGGGCAGAACCTCCCGTGTGTGTCCGGACCGCTTGGGCAGAACCTCCCGTGTGTGTCCGGACCGCTTGGGCAGAACCTCCCGTGTGTGTCCGGACCGCTTGGGCAGAACCTCCCGTGTGTGTCCGGACCGCTTGGGCAGAACCTCCCCGTGTGTGTCCGGACCTCTTGGGCAGAACCTCCCGTGTGTGTCTGGACCGCTTGGGCAGAACCTCCCTGTGTGTGTCCGGACCGCTTGGGCAGAACCTCCCGTGTGTCCGGACCGCTTGGGCAGAACCTCCCCGTGTGTGTCCGGACCGCATGGGCAGAACCTCCCGTGTGTGTCCGGACCGCTTGGGCAGAACCTCCCGTGTGTGTCCGGACCGCTTGGGCAGAACCTCCCGTGTGTGTCCGGACCGCTTGGGCAGAACCTCCCCGTGTGTGTCCGGACCGCTTGGGCAGAACCTCCCGTGTGTGTCCGGACCGCTTGGGCAGAACCTCCCGTGTGTGTCCGGACCGCTTGGGCAGAACCTCCCCATGTGTGTCCGGACCGCTTGGGCAGAACCTCCCCGTGTGTGTCCGGACCGCTTGGGCAGAACCTCTCGTGTGTGTCCGGACCGCTTGGGCAGAACCTCCCCGTGTGTGTCCGGACCGCTTGGGCAGAACCTCCCCGTGTGTGTCCGGACCGCTTGGGCAGAACCTCCCGTGTGTGTCCGGACCTGGATTTGGGGGTCATTCCTGCGGCGGTCTGGCTGTGAGATGTGATGTCCCACTGCAGTGCAAGATCTTAGGGCAGTGGGGTGGGCAACAGGTCAGGTTTTCAGGATATCCCTGCTTCAGCACAGGTGGCTCAATCAGTAGCTCCAAGACTGTGCTGAAGCAGGGATATCCTGTAAACCTGACCTGTTGATGGCTCTTGAGGACTGGAGGAGAGAGAGAGAGAGTGTGAGTGTGAGTGTGACTGACTGACTCCCAGCATACCACTTATATCAGTGTTTCCCAACTCCAGTCGTCAGGGAACCCCAACAGGTCAGGTCATAAGGATATCCCTGCTGCAGCACAAGTGGGTCAATCACTGGCTCAGTCATTTTGACTGACCCACCTGTGCTGAAGCAGGGATATCCTTAAGACCTGACCTGTTGGGGTTCCCCGAGGACTGGAGTTGGGAAAGACTGCCTTAGATTGTAAGCTCCCCGTGGCAGGGATTTCCTTTCCTATTGTCTGATTTTGTTGGTTGCACTTATTGTATTAGAATTCCCTGTGCTGTATGTTCAGTACAGCGCTGAGCACACTGTGGGTACTGTATGTTCAGTACAGCGCTGAGCACACTGCGGGTACTGTATGTTCAGTACAGCGCTGAGCACACTGTGGGTACTGTATGTTCAGTACAGCGCTGAGCACACTGTGGGTACTGTATGTTCAGTACAGCGCTGAGCACACTGTGGGTACTGTATGGTCAGTACAGCGCTGAGCACACTGTGGGTACTGTATGGTCAGAACAGCGCTGAGCACACTGTGGGCACTGTATGTTCAGTACAGCGCTGAGCACACTGTGGGTACTGTATGTTCAGTACAGCGCTGAGCACACTGTGGGTACTGTATGTTCAGTACAGCGCTGAGCACACTGTGGGTACTGTATGGTCAGTACAGCGCTGAGCACACTGTGGGTACTGTATGTTCAGTACAGCGCTGAGCACACTGTGGGTACTGTATGGTCAGTACAGCGCTGAGCACACTGTGGGTACTGTATGTTCAGTACAGCGCCGCGCACACTGTGGGTACTGTATGTTCAGTACAGCGCCGAGCACACTGTGTGTACTGTATGGTCCGTACAGCGCCGAGCACACTGTGGGTACTGTATGTACAGTACAGCGCTGAGCAAACGGTGGGTACTGTATGTTCAGGACAGCGCTGAGCACACTGTGGGTACTGTATGTTCAGTACAGCGCTGAGCACACTGTGGGTACTGTATGTTCAGTACAGCGCTGAGCACACGGTGGGTACTGTATGTTCAGTACAGCGCAGAGCACACTGTGGGTACTGTATGTTCAGTACAGCGCCGAGCACACTGTGGGTACTGTATGCTCATTACAGCGCCGAGCACACTGTGGGTACTGTATGTTCAGTACAGCGCCGAGCACACTGTGGGTACTGTATGGTCAGTACAGTGCCGAGCACACTGTGGGTACTGTATGTTCAGTACAGCGCTGAGCACACTGTGGGTACTGTATGTTCAGTACAGCGCCGAGCACACTGTGGGTACTGTATGCTCATTACAGCGCTGAGCACACTGTGGGTACTGTATGTTCAGTACAGCGCCGAGCACACTGTGGGTACTGTATGTTCAGTACAGCGCTGAGCACACTATGGGTACTGTATATTCAGTACAGCGCCGAGCACACTGTGGGTACTGTATGTTCAGTACAGCGCTGAGCACACTGTGGGTACTGTATGTTCAGTACAACGCTGAGCACACTGTGGGTACTGTATGTTCAGTACAGCGCCGAGCACACTGTGGGTACTGTATGTTCAGTACAGCGCTGAGCACACTGTGGGTACTGTATGTTCAGTACAGCGCCGAGCACACTGTGGGTACTGTATGTTCAGTACAGCGCTGAGCACACTATGGGTACTGTATATTCAGTACAGCGCTGAGCACACTGTGGGTACTGTATGCTCATTACAGCGCTGAGCACACTGTGGGTACTGTATGTTCAGTACAGCGCTGAGCACACTGTGGGTACTGTATGTTCAGTACAGCGCTGAGCACACTATGGGTACTGTATGTTCAGTACAGCGCTGAGCACACTGTGGGTACTGTATGTTCAGTACAGCGCTGAGCACACTGTGGGTACTGTATGTTCAGTACAGCGCTGAGCACACTGTGGGTACTGTATGTTCAGTACAGCGCTGAGCACACTGTGGGTACTGTATGTTCAGTACAGCGCTGAGCACACTGTGGGTACTGTACGGTCAGTACAGCGCTGAGCACACTGTGGGTACTGTATGTTCAGTACAGCGCTGAGCACACTGTGGGTACTGTATGTTCAGTACAGCGCTGAGCACACTGTGGGTACTGTACGGTCAGTACAGCGCTGAGCACACTGTGGGTACGGTATGTTCAGTACAGCGCTGAGCACACTGCGGGTACTGTATGTTCAGTACAGCGCTGAGCACACTGCGGGTACTGTACGTTCAGTACAGCGCTGAGCACACTGTGGGTACTGTACGGTCAGTAGAGCGCTGAGCACACTGTGGGTACTGTATGTTCAGTACAGCGCTGAGCACACTGTGGGTACTGTATATTCAGTACAGCGCTGAGCACACTATGGGTACTGTATATTCAGTACAGCGCTGAGCACACTGTGGGTACTGTACGTTCAGTACAGCGCCGAGCACACCGTGGGTACTGTATGTTCAGTACAGCGCCGAGCACACGGTGGGTACTGTATGTTCAGTACAGCGCCAAGCACACTGTGGGTACTGTATGTTCAGTACAGCGCCGAGCACACTGTGGGTACTGTATGTTCAGTACAGCGCTGAGCACACTGTGGGTACTGTATGTTCAGTACAGCGCTGAGCACATTGTGGGTACTGTATGTTCAGTACAGCGCTGAGCACACTGTGGGTACTGTATGTTCAGTACAGCGCCGAGCACACTGTGGGTACTGTATGTTCAGTACAGCGCCGAGCACACCGTGGGTACTGTATGTTCAGTACAGCGCCGAGCACACCGTGGGTACTGTATGTTCAGTACAGCGCCGAGCACACTGTGGGAACTGTATGTTCAGTACAGCGCTGAGCACACTGTGGGTACTGTATGTTCAGTACTGCGCTGAGCACACTGTGGGAACTGTATGTTCAGTACAGCGCTGAGCACACTGTGGGTACTGTATGTTCAGTACAGCGCTGAGCACACTGTGGGTACTGTATGTTCAGTACATCGCTGAGCACACTGTGGGAACTGTATGTTCAGTACAGCGCTGAGCACACTGTGGGTACTGTATGTTCAGTACAGCGCTGAGCACACTGTGGGTACTGTATGTTCAGTACAGCGCTGAGCACACTGTGGGACTATAGAAATAAAAATACCCCCCTTATGCTCTTATATGATTGACAGCTACTGCTCCTTTTGTAGAGTTTAGCCTACACAGCCAATCAGAGGAGGGGGCGGGGCCAGGCACATCGCTCAGCCTATGGCTGCTCTGGAATACTGAACTTTTGCCCCCTGCGCAAGTAAACACAGTGAGGGGGCGTGGCCAGCCTCTCTGACTCCAGTGCAGCCCGGGGCTTAACCCCCTCAGTGCTGCAGGGGTGGGAGTAAGGGAGTGGGAACAGGGGGTGAGTGGGAAGGGGGTGGAGTGGGACAGGGGTGAGTGAGTGGGACAGGGGGGAGTGGGACAGGGGGGAGTGAGTGGGACAGGGGGTGAGTGAGTGGGATGGGGGGGATTGGGACAGGGGTGAGTGAGTGGGACGGGGGGGGGGTTTGGGACAGGGGTGAGTGAGTGGGATAGGGGGTCTGAATTCAGAGAGACACTGCAGTGAGGAGGTGCCTGGGACCCTGAGCATAGGGAACTGAGAGACACTGCCTGCCACTGAGTGACACACTCCTGAGACTGCCTGCCACTGAGTGACACACTCCTGAGACTGCCTGCCACTGAGTGACACTCACTCCTAATGAGACTGCCTGCCACTGAGTGACACTCACTCCTAATGAGACTGTCTGGCACTGAGTGACACACTCCTAATGAGACTACCTGGCACTGAGTGACACACTCCTAATGAGACTGCCTGCCACTGAGTGGCACTCACTCCTAATGAGACAGCCTGTTAGTGTCACTCACTCCTAATGAGACTGCCTGTTAGTGTCACTCACTCCTAATGAGACTGCCTGCTAGTGACTCACTCCTAATGAGACTGCCTGCTAGTGACTCACTCCTAATGAGACAAGCTGCTAGACATTCACTCCTAATGACACTGCCGGCTAGTGACACTCCCTCCCAATGAAACAGTCTGCTAGTGACACTCACTCCTGAGACTGCCTGCTAGTGACATTCACTCCTAATGACACTGCCTGCTAGTGACACTCACTCCTAATGAGACTGCCTGCTAGTGACACTCACTCCTGAGACTACCTGCTAGTGACATTCACTCCTAATGAGACAGCCTGCTAGTGACACTCCTGAGACTGCCTGCTAGTGACACTCTCCTAATGAGACTGCCTGCTAGTGACACTCCTAATGACACTGCGTGCTAGTGAGACTCACTCCTAAAGAGACTGCCTGCTAGTGACATTCACTCCTAATGAGACAGTCTGCTAGTGACACTCACTCCTAATGAGACTGCCGGTTAGTGACTCTCACGCCTAATGAGACTGGCTGCTAGTGACTCTCACTCCTAATGAGACTGTCTGCTAGTGACACTCACTCCTAATGAGACAGCCTGCTAGTGACACTCGCTCCTAATGAGACAAGCTGCTAATGACACTCGCTCCTAATGAGACAAGCTGTTAATGACACTCACTCCTAATGAGACTGCCTGCTAGTGACTCCCACTCTTAATGAGACTGCCTGCTAGTGACTCTCACTCCTAATGAGACAGTCTGCTAGTGACACTCACTCCTAATGAGACTGCCGGCTAGTGACACTCACTCCTAATGAGACTGCCGGCTAGTGACACTCACTCCTAATGAGACTGCCGGCTAGTGACACTCACTCCTAATGAGACTGCTAGTGACACTCACTCCTAATGAGACTGCCTGCTAGTGACACTCACTCCTAATGAGACTGCCTGCTAGTGAGACTCACTCCTAATGAGACTGCCGGCTAGTGACACTCACTCCTAATGAGACTGCTAGTGACACTCACTCCTAATGAGACTGCCGGCTAGTGACACTCACTCCTAATGAGACTGCCTGCTAGTGACACTCACTCCTAATGAGACTGCCTGCTAGTGACACTCACTCCTAATGAGACTGCCTGCTAGTGACTCTCACTCCTAATGAGACAGTCTGCTAGTGACATTCACTCCTAATGAGACTGCCTGCTAATGACATTCACTCCTAATGAGACTGCTAGTGACATTCACTCCTAATGAGACTGGCTGCTAGTGACACTCACTCCTAATGAGACTGCTAGTGACACTCACTCCTAATGAGACTGCCTGCTAGTGACACTCACTCCTAATGAGACTGCCTGCTAGTGACACTCACTCCTAATGAGACTGCCTGCTAGTGACACTCACTCCTAATGAGACTGCCTGCTAGTGACACTCACTCCTAATGAGACTGCCTGCTAGTGACACTCACTCCTAATGAGACTGCCTGCTAGTGACACTCACTCCTAATGAGACTGCCTGCTAGTGACACTCACTCCTAATGAGACTGCTGGCTAGTGACTCTCACTCCTAATGAGACTGCTAGTGACATTCACTCCTAATGAGACAGCCTGCTATTGACACTCCTGAGACTGCTTGCTAGTGTAACTCTCTCCTAATGAGACAGCCTGCTAGTGACACTCACTCCTAATGAGACAGTCTGCTAGTGACACGCATTCCTAATGAGACTGCATGCTAGTGACTCTCACTCCTAATGAGACAGTCTGCTAGTGACACTCACTCCTAATGAGACTGCATGCTAGTGACACTCACTCCTAATGAGACAGTCTGCTAGTGACACTCCTAATGAGACAGTCTGCTAGTGACACTCACTCCTAATGAGACTGCGTGCTAGTGACACTCACTCCTAATGAGACTGCGTGCTAGTGACACTCACTCCTAATGACACAGCCTGCTAATGACACTCACTCCTGAGACAGTCTGCTAGTGACACACACTCCTAATGAGTGCATGCTAGTGACACTCACTCCTAATGAGACAAGCTGCTAGTGACACTCTATCCTAATGAGACAAGCTGCTATTGACACTCACTCCTAATGAGACTGCCTGCTAGTGACTCTCACTCCTAATGAGACTGCCTGCTAGTGACACTCACTCCTGAGACAGTCTGCTAGTGACACTCACTCCTAATGAGACTGCATCCTAGTGCCACTCACTCCTAATGAGACTGCCTGCTAGTGACACTCACTCCTAATGAGACAGCCTGCTAATGACACTCACTCCTGAGACAGTCTGCTAGTGACACACACTCCTAATGAGACTGCCTGCTAGTGACACTCACTCCTAATGAGACTGCCTGCTAGTGACACTCACTCCTAATGAGACTGCCTGCTAGTGACACTCACTCCTAATGAGACTGCCTGCTAGTGACACTCACTCCTAATGAGACTGCCTGCTAGTGACACTCACTCCTAATGAGACTGCCTGCTAGTGACACTCACTCCTAATGAGACTGCCGGCTAGTGACTCTCACTCCTAATGAGACTGCTAGTGACATTCACTCCTAATGAGACATCCTGCTATTGACACTCCTGAGACTGCTTGCTAGTGTAACTCTCTCCTAATGAGACAGCCTGCTAGTGACACTCACTCCTAATGAGACAGTCTGCTAGTGACACTCATTCCTAATGAGACTGCATGCTAGTGACTCTCACTCCTAATGAGACAGTCTGCTAGTGACACTCACTCCTAATGAGACTGCATGCTAGTGACACTCACTCCTAATGAGACAGCCTGCTAATGACACTCACTCCTGAGACAGTCTGCTAGTGACACACACTCCTAATGAGACTGCCTGCTAGTGACACTCACTCCTAATGAGACTGCCTGCTAGTGACACTCACTCCTAATGAGACTGCCTGCTAGTGACACTCACTCCTAATGAGACTGCCTGCTAGTGACACTCACTCCTAATGAGACAGCCTGCTAATGACACTCACTCCTGAGACAGTCTGCTAGTGACACACACTCCTAATGAGACTGCCTGCTAGTGACACTCACTCCTAATGAGACTGCCTGCTAGTGACACTCACTCCTAATGAGACTGCCTGCTAGTGACACTCACTCCTAATGAGACTGCCTGCTAGTGACACTCACTCCTAATGAGACTGCCTGCTAGTGACACTCACTCCTAATGAGACTGCCGGCTAGTGACTCTCACTCCTAATGAGACTGCTAGTGACATTCACTCCTAATGAGACAGCCTGCTATTGACACTCCTGAGACTGCTTGCTAGTGTAACTCTCTCCTAATGAGACAGCCTGCTAGTGACACTCACTCCTAATGAGACAGTCTGCTAGTGACACTCATTCCTAATGAGACTGCATGCTAGTGACTCTCACTCCTAATGAGACAGTCTGCTAGTGACACTCACTCCTAATGAGACTGCATGCTAGTGACACTCACTCCTAATGAGACTGCATGCTAGTGACACACTCCTAATGAGACAGCCTGCTAATGACACTCACTCCTGAGACAGTCTGCTAGTGACACTCCTAATGAGACTGCATGCTAGTGACACTCACTCCTAATGAGACAGTCTGCTAGTGACACTCACTCCTAATGAGACTGCGTGCTAGTGACACTCACTCCTAATGAGACTGCATGCTAGTGACACTCACTCCTAATGAGACAGCCTGCTAATGACACTCACTCCTGAGACAGTCTGCTAGTGACACACACTCCTAATGAGACTGCATGCTAGTGACACTCACTCCTAATGAGACAGCCTGCTAGTGACACTCACTCCTAATGAGACAGTCTGCTAGTGACACTCACTCCTAATGAGACAAGCTGCTAGTGACACTCTATCCTAATGAGATAAGCTGCTATTGACACTCACTCCTAATGAGACTGCCTGCTAGTGACTCTCACTCCTAATGAGACTGCCTGCTAGTGACACTCACTCCTGAGACAGTCTGATAGTGACACTCACTCCTAATGAGACTGCATCCTAGTGACTCTCACTCCTAATGAGACAGTCTGCTAGTGACACTCACTCCTAATGAGACTGCCTGCTAGTGACACTCACTCCTAATGAGACAGCCTGCTAATGACACTCACTCCTGAGACAGTCTGCTAGTGACACACACTCCTAATGAGACTGCATGCTAGTGACACTCACTCCTAATGAGACAGCCTGCTAGTGACTCTCACTCCTAATGAGACTGCCTTCTAGTTACTCTCACTCCTAATGAGACTGCCTGCTAGTGACACTCTCCTAATGAGACAGCCTGCTAGTGACACTCACTCCTAATGAGACTGCCTGCTAGTGACACTCTCCTAATGAGACTGCTTTCTAGTTACTCTCACTCCTAACGAGACAGCCTTCTAGTGACTCTCACTCCTAATGAGACAGTCTGCTAGTGACACTCATTCCTGATGAGACGGCCTACTAGCTAGTGACACTCACTCCTAATAAGACTGCCTTCTAGCTAGTGACACTCACTCCTAATGAGACTGCCTGCTAGCTAGTGACACTCACTCCTAATGAGACTGCCTGCTAGCTAGTGACACTCACTCCTAATGAGACTGCCTGCTAGCTAGTGACACTCCTAATGAGACTGCCTGCTAGTGACACTCACTGCTAATGAGACTGCCTGCTAGTGACACTCACTGCTAATGAGACTACCTGTTAGTGACACTCACTCCTAATGAGACTGCCTGTTAGTGACACTCACTCCTAATGAGGAGTGCTGGGATAGCAGAGAGTGCTGGGATAGCAGTGAGTGCTGGGATAGCAGAGATGCTGGGATAGCAGTGAGTGCTGGGATAGCAGAGAGTGCTGGGATAGCAGTGAGTGCTGGGATAGCAGAGCGTGCTGGGATAGCAGAGAGTGCTGGGATAGCAGTGAGTGCTGGGATAGCAGAGGGTGCTGGGATAGCAGAGAGTGCTGGGATAGCAGAGAGCGCTGGGATAGCAGAGAGTGCTGGGATAGCAGAGAGTGCTGGGATAGCAGAGAGTGCTGGGATAGCAGAGAGTGCTGGGATAGCAGAGAGTACTGGGATATCAGTGAGTGCTGGGATAGCAGAGAGTGCTGGGATAGCAGAGAGTGCTGGGATAGCAGTGAGTGCTGGGATAGCAGTGAGTGCTGGGATAGCAGAGAGTGCTGGGATAGCAGAGAGCGCTGGGATAGCAGAGAGCGCTGGGATAGCAGAGAGTGCTGGGATAGCAGAGAGTGCTGGGATAGCAGAGGATGCTGGGATAGCAGAGTGCTGGGATAGCAGAGAGTGCTGGGATAGCAGAGAGCGCTGGGATAGCAGAGGATACTGGGATAGCAGAGAGTGCTGGGATAGCAGAGATGCTGGGATAGGAGAGAGTGCTGGGATAGCAGAGAGTGCTGGGATAGCAGAGAGTGCTGGGATAGCAGAGATGCTGGGATAGCAGAGAGTGCTGGGATAGCAGAGAGTGCTGGGATAGCAGAGATGCTGGGATAGCAGAGATGCTGGGATAGCAGAGAGTGCTGGGATAGTAGAGAGTGCTGGGATAGTAGAGGGTGCTGGGATAGCAGTGAGTGCTGGGATAGCAGAGGATGCTGGGATAGCAGAGGATGCTGGGATAGCAGAGAGTGCTGGGATAGCAGAGAGTGCTGGGATAGCAGTGAGTGCTGGGATACCAGAGAGTGCTGGGATAGCAGAGAGTGCTGGGATAGCAGAGAGTGCTGGGATAGCAGAGAGTGCTGGGATAGCAGAGAGCGCTGGGATAGCAGAGAGCGCTGGGATAGCAGAGAGTGCTGGGATAGCAGAGAGTGCTGGGATAGCAGAGGATGCTGGGATAGCAGAGTGCTGGGATAGCAGAGAGCGCTGGGATAGCAGAGAGCGCTGGGATAGCAGAGGATACTGGGATAGCAGAGAGTGCTGGGATAGCAGAGATGCTGGGATAGCAGAGAGTGCTGGGATAGCAGAGAGTGCTGGGATAGCAGAGAGTGCTGGGATAGCAGAGATGCTGGGATAGCAGAGAGTGCTGGGATAGCAGAGAGTGCTGGGATAGCAGAGATGCTGGGATAGCAGAGATGCTGGGATAGCAGAGAGTGCTGGGATAGCAGAGAGTGCTGGGATAGCAGAGATGCTGGGATAGCAGAGATGCTGGGATAGCAGAGAGTGCTGGGATAGTAGAGAGTGCTGGGATAGTAGAGAGTGCTGGGATAGCAGAGAGTGCTGGGATAGCAGAGATGCTGGGATAGCAGAGAGTGCTGGGATAGCAGAGAGTGCTGGGATAGCAGAGATGCTGGGATAGCAGAGATGCTGGGATAGCAGAGAGTGCTGGGATAGTAGAGAGTGCTGGGATAGTAGAGAGTGCTGGGATAGTAGAGGGTGCTGGGATAGCAGTGAGTGCTGGGATAGCAGAGGATGCTGGGATAGCAGAGGATGCTGGGATAGCAGAGGATGCTGGGATAGCAGAGCGTGCTGGGATAGCAGAGAGTGCTGGGATAGCAGAGAGTGCTGGGATAGCAGAGGGTGCTGGGATAGCAGAGAGTGCTGGGATAGTAGTGAGTGCTGGGATAGCAGAGATGCTGGGATAGCAGTGAGAGCTGGGATAGCAGAGAGTGCTGGGATATCAGTGAGTGCTGGGATAGCAGAGAGTGCTGGGATAGCAGAGAGTGCTGGGATAGCAGAGAGCGCTGGGATAGCAGAGAGCGCTGGGATAGCAGAGAGCGCTGGGATAGCAGAGAGCGCTGGGATAGCAGAGAGTGCTGGGATAGCAGAGAGTGCTGGGATAGCAGAGTGCTGGGATAGCAGAGAGTGCTGGGATAGCAGAAAGCGCTGGGATAGCAGAGGATACTGGGATAGCAGAGAGTGCTGGGATAGCAGAGATGCTGGGATAGGAGAGAGTGCTGGGATAGCAGAGAGTGCTGGGATACAGAGATGCTGGGATAGCAGAGAGTGCTGGGATAGCAGAGAGCTTTGCTAGGATAGCAGAGATGCTGGGATAGCAGAGAGTGCTGGGATAGCAGAGATGCTGGGATAGCAGAGATGCTGGGATAGCAGAGAGCGCTGGGATAGCAGAGGATACTGGGATAGCAGAGAGTGCTGGGATAGCAGAGATGCTGGGATAGCAGAGAGTGCTGGGATAGCAGAGAGTGCTGGGATAGCAGAGATGCTGGGATAGCAGAGATGCTGGGATAGCAGAGTGTGCTGGGATAGTAGAGAGTGCTGGGATAGTAGAGAGTGCTGGGATAGTAGAGGGTGCTGGGATAGCAGTGAGTGCTGGGATAGCAGAGGATGCTGGGATAGCAGAGGATGCTGGGATAGCAGAGGATGCTGGGATAGCAGAGAGTGCTGGGATAGCAGAGAGTGCTGGGATAGCAGAGAGTGCTGGGATAGCAGAGGGTGCTGGGATAGCAGAGAGTGCTGGGATAGCAGTGAGTGCTGGGATAGCAGAGATGCTGGGATAGCAGTGAGAGCTGGGATAGCAGAGAGTGCTGGGATATCAGTGAGTGCTGGGATAGCAGAGAGTGCTGGGATAGCAGAGAGTGCTGGGATAGCAGAGAGCGCTGGGATAGCAGAGAGCGCTGGGATAGCAGAGAGCGCTGGGATAGCAGAGAGCGCTGGGATAGCAGAGAGTGCTGGGATAGCAGAGAGTGCTGGGATAGCAGAGGATGCTGGGATAGCAGAGTGCTGGGATAGCAGAGAGTGCTGGGATAGCAGAAAGCGCTGGGATAGCAGAGGATACTGGGATAGCAGAGAGTGCTGGGATAGCAGAGATGCTGGGATAGGAGAGAGTGCTGGGATAGCAGAGAGTGCTGGGATAGCAGAGAGTGCTGGGATAGCAGAGAGTGCTGGGATAGCAGAGGATGCTGGGATAGCAGTGAGTGCTGGGATAGCAGTGAGTGCTGGGATAGGAGTGAGTGCTGGGATAGCAGAGAGTGCTGGGATAGCAGAGAGTGCTGGGATAGTAGAGAGTGCTGGGATAACAGAGAGTGCTGGAATAGCAGAGAGTGCTGGGATAGCAGTGAGTGCTGGGATAGCAGTGAGTGCTGGGATAGCAGAGAGTGCTGGGATAGCAGAGAGTGCTGGGATAGCAGAGTGTGCTGGGATAGCAGAGGATGCTGGGATAGCGGTGAGTGCTGGGATACTAGAGAGTGCTGGGATAGCAGAGATGCTGGGATAGCAGTGAATGCTGGGATAGCAGAGAGTGCTGGGATAGCAGAGGGTGCTGGGATAGCAGAGATGCTGGGATAGCAGAGAGCGCTGGGATAGCAGAGAGCGCTGGAATAGCAGAGAGTGCTGGGATAGCAGAGAGTGCTGGGATAGCAGAGATGCTGGGATAGCAGTGAATGCTGGGATAGCAGAGGATACTGGGATAGCAGTGAGTGCTGGGATAGCAGAGGGTGCTGGGATAGCAGAGATGCTGGGATAGCAGAGAGCGCTGGGATAGTAGAGAGCGCTGGAATAGCAGAGAGTGCTGGGATAGCAGAGAGTGCTGGGATAGCAGAGGGTGCTGGGATAGCAGAGAGTGCTGGGATAGCAGAGATGCTGGGATAGCAGTGAGTGCTGGGATAGCAGAGAGTGCTGGGATACCAGAGAGAGAGAGCTGGGATAGCAGAGAGTGCTGGGATAGCAGAGAGTGCTGGGATAGTAGAGAGTGCTGGGATAGCAGTGAGTGCTGGGATAGCAGAGAGTGCTGGGATAGCAGAGAGTGCTGGGATAGCAGAGAGTGCTGGGATAGCAGAGGATGCTGGGATAGCAGAGAGTGCTGGGATAGCAGAGAGTGCTGGGATAGTAGAGAGTGCTGGGATAGTAGAGAGTGCTGGGATAGTAGAGAGTGCTGGGATAGTAGAGGGTGCTGGGATAGCAGAGAGTGCTGGGATAGCAGAGAGAGAGCTGGGATAGCAGAGAGAGAGCTGGGATAGCAGAGAGTGCTAGAATAGTAGAGGGTGCTGGGATACCAGAGAGAGCTGGGATAGCAGAGAGTGCTGGAATAGTATTAAGTGCTGGGATAGCAGAGAGTGGAATAGTAGAGGATGCTGGGATAGCAGAGTGTGGCATAGTAGAGAAGGGAATAGGAGATGATACTGGAATAGTAGAGCGTTCTGGAATAGTAGAGGCTGGGATAGCAGTGAGTGCTGGGGTAGCAGAGAGTGCTGGCATAGTAGAGGGTGGAATAGTAGAGGGTGCTGGGATAGGAGAGAGTGCTGGGGTAGCAGAGAGTGCTGGGGTAGCAGAGAGTGCTGGGATAGTAGAGGGTGGAATAGTAGAGGGTGCTGGGATAGGAGAGAGTGCTGGGATAGTAGTGTGGCACAGTAGAGAAGGGAATAGGAGAGGCTGCTGGAATAGTAGAGAGTTCTGGAATAGTAGAGACTGGGATAGAAGTGAGTGCAGGGGTAGCAGTGAGTGCTGGGGTAGCAGTGAGTGCTGGGGTAGCAGAGAGTGCTGGGATAGTAGTGAGTGCTGGGGTAGCAGAGAGTGCTGGGGTAGCAGAGAGTGCTGGGGTAGCAGAGGAAGGAATAGTAGAGTCTGCTGGGATAGGAGAGAGTACAGGGATAGTAGAAGGTGGAGTAGAAGAGGGTGAAATAAAAGAGTGCTGAAATAGCAGAGAGTGCTGGTATAGCAGAGAGTACTGGAATAGCAGAGAGTACTGGAATAGCAGCAAGTGCTGGAATAGTAGAGAGTGCTGGAATAGGAGATAGTGCAGAGATAGGAGAGAGTGCAGGGATAGCAGAGTGTGGAATAGAAGAGGGTGGAGAAGAGAGTGCCGGAATAGTAGAGGAATCTGGAATAGTAGGGGTTTGAATAGCAGAGAGTGCCGGAATAGCAGAGATTGCCAAAATAGCAGAGTTGGAATAGCAAGGGGTGCCGGAATAGCAGAGTGTGCTGGAATAGCAGAGAGTGCCGGAATATCAGAGTGTGCTGGAATAGCAGAGAGTGCCGGAATAGTAGAGTTGGAATAGCAGAGACTGTTGGAATAGCAGGTTTGGAATAGCAGAGACTGTTGGTATAGCAGAGACTGTTGGAATAGTAGAGTTGGAATAGCAGAGAGAGCTGGAATAGGAGAGTTGGAATAGCAGAGAGTGCCGGAATAGTAGAGTTGGAATAGCAGACTGTTGGAATAGCAGAGTTGGAATAGCAGAGAGAGCTGGAATATTAGTGTTGGAATAGCAGAGAGTGCTGGAATAACAGAGTTGGAATAGCAGAGAGAGCTGGAATAGGAGAGTTGGAATAGCAGAGAGTGCTGGGAATACAGAGTTGGAATAGCAGAGAGTGCAGGAATAGTAGTGGATACTGGAATAGTAGAGAGTGCTGGAATAGCAAAGAGTGCCGGAATATTTGAGGTTGGAATAGCAGAGAGTACTGGAATATTAGAGGTTGGAATAGTAGAGCGTGCAGGAATTGTAGAGGTTGGAATAGAAGAGAGTGCTGGAATAGCAGAGGAGGAAGGAGTAGCAGTGTGCTGGGATAGCAGAGAGTGCAAGAGTAGGAGAGGATACAGGAGTAGCAGAGGGTGCTGGGAGAGCAGGGGGTGCAGGAGTAGCAGAGGGTGCTGGGAGAGCAGGGGGTGCTGGGAGAGCAGGGGGTGCAGGAGTAGCAGAGGGTGCTGGGAGACAGGGGGTGCAGGAATAGGAGAGAGTGCTGGGATAGTAGGGTGTGCAGGAGTAGTAGAGTGCTGGGATAGCAGAGAGTGCTGGGATAGCAGAGGGTGCTGGGATAGCAGAGGGTGCTGGGATAGCAGAGAGTGCAAGAGTAGGAGAGGATGCAGGAGTAGCAGAGGCAGCTGGGAGAGCAGGGGGTGCAGGAGTAGCAGAGAGTGCTGGGAGACAGGGGGTGCAGGGAGTGCAGGAGTAGCAGAGGGTGCAGGGGGTGCGGGGGGTGGAGGAGTAGCAGAGGGTGCAGAGGGTGCGGGGGGTGGAGGAGTAGCAGAGCATGCTGGGAGAGGAGGGGGTGCAGAAGTAGCAGAGAGTGCTGGGAGAGGAGGGGGTGCAGGGGGTGCAGGAGTAGCAGAGAGTGCAGGAGGTGCAGAGGGTGCAGGAGAAGCAGAGGGTGCAGAGGGTGCAGGAGTAGCAGAGGTGCAGGGGGTGCAGGAGTAGCATAGGGGGAGCAGGGGGTGCAGGAGTAGCAGAGAGTGCAGGGGGTGCAGGAGTAGCAGAGCGTGCAGGGGGTGCAGGAGTAGCAGAGAGTGCAGGGGGTGCAGGAGTAGCAGAGGGTGCAGAGGGTGCAGGAGTAGCAGAGCGTGCAGGGGGTGCAGGAGTATCAGGGGGTGCAGGAGTAGCAGAGGGTGCAGAGGGTGCAGGAGTAGCAGAGCTTGCTGGGTTCCCTTTAAGAGCTGAGTAACTTGAGATGTGTTTGCAGAGCAGCCGCCAAAGTGTCTAGACTGTCACGTGACGGGCGGCGGCCAATGGGGCGGCGGCTGCTGGGCCCGTGTCCCGTGCGCCCGGAGCAGCACCCTGCGCTGGAGGAGAGGATGCAGTGTGGGCGCAGGGTCCCGGGCAGCGCCATGTGACCCGCCTCCCGGAGAAGCGCTCACCCGCCGCGGGGGGGCTCCGAGATGTGACCCGGGTTACCCGGCTCGGGTGTCAGCTGCGCGCTCATCTACACCCCCCAGGTGCTACACCCCGGGCTGAGAACATTGCACAGCAGAGGAGGGTGAACCGGCACAGCACAGGAGGGTGACCCGGCACAGCACAGGAGGGTGACCCGGCACAGGAGAGGAGGGTGAGCCGGCACAGCAGAGGAGGGTGACCCGGCACACAGAGGAGGGTGACCCGGCACAGCAGGGGAGGGTGACCCGGCGCAGGACAGGAGGGTGACCCGGCGCAGCACAGGAGGGTGACCCGGCGCAGCACAGGAGGGTGACCCGGCGCAGCACAGGAGGGTGACCCGGCACAGCACAGGAGGGTGACCCGGCACAGCAGAGGAGGGTGTCAGTTGCTCGCTCATCTACACCCCCCAGGTGCTACACTCCGGGCTGAGAACATTGACACAGAGGAGGGGAGGGTGACCGGGCACAGGAGGGGGGGGGTGACCGGGCACAGAGGGGAGGGTGACCCGGCACAGGAGGGGAGGGTGACCCGGCACAGCAGAGGGGGGGAGAGCCTGCGGGGTGACCCAGCACAGGAGAGGGGAGGCTGCGGGGTGACCCGGGGCACAGGAGAGGAGAGGCTGCGGGGTGACCCGGGGCACAGGACAGGGGGAGAGGCTGCGGGGTGACCCGGGGCACAGGAGACGGGCAGAGGCTGCGGGGTGACCCGGGGCACAGGAGAGGGGGAGAGGCTGTGGGGTGACCCGGGGCACAGGAGACGGGCAGAGGCTGCGGGGTGACCTGGGGCAGGGGCTGCGGGGTGACCTGGCACAAAAGAGGGTGAGAGCCTGCGGGGTGACCCGGGGCACAGGAGAGGGGGAGAGGCTGCGGGGTGACCCGGGGCAGGGGCTGCGGGGTGATCTGGCACAAAAGAGGGTGAGAGCCTGCGGGGTGACCCGGCACAGGAGAGGATTACTGTGCCCTGCGCGCCCCATGCAGATCCGGGCACTGAGACTCCGGTGACCCGGGCGCACACCCGGGGGCGCCGCATGTTCAGGTCCAGACGTTCCGGGATGGTTCGGCGCCTGTGGCGGAGCCGGGCGGGTGGGGATGGGGGGGTGTCTTGCTGCGGGGTGTCCGAGCCGCCCGTCGGATCACCGGAGCTGCGCCCGGCTGCATCGTGCGTGCTGAAGCGGCTGAAGGAGCAGGCTCTGTGCGCCCTGCTGGAGGCCGTGGAGTCCCGAGGGGCATCACCCGGCGGGTGTGTGCTGGTGACCCGGCTCGGGCCCCCTCCTCACCTGCTGTTCTGCAGACTCTTCCGTTGGCCCGAGTTGCAGCATCCCGGGCAATTGAAAGCCCTGAGCGGGTGTCACGGATCCGGGGGACCAGAAAGCAACAGCGTGTGCTGCAACCCATACCACTACAGCCGGGTGTGCGGACCGGGTGAGTGACCCCACATACTAGCACTACAACTCCTACCCCCTCAACAGGGTGAGTGACCCCACATACTAGCACTACAACTCCTACCCCCTCAACAGGGTGAGTGACCCCACATACTAGCACTACAACTTCCTACCACCTCAACAGGGTGAGTGACCCCACATACTAGCACTACAACTCCTACCCCCTCAACAGGGTGAGTGACCCCACATACTAGCACTACAACTCCTAGCACCTCAACAGGGTGAGTGACCCCACATACTAGCACTACAACTCCTACCCCCTCAACAGGGTGAGTGACCCCACATACTAGCACTACAACTTCCTACCACCTCAACAGGGTGAGTGACCCCACATACTAACACTTCAACTCCTAGCACCTCAACAGGGTGAGTGACCCCACATACTAGCACTACAACTCCTACCCCCTCAACAGGGTGAGTGACCCCACATACTAGCACTACAACTTCCTACCACCTCAACTGGGTGAGTGACCCCACATACTAGCACTACAACTCCTACCCCCTCAACAGGGTGAGTGACCCCACATACTAGCACTACAACTCCTAGCACCTCAACAGGGTGAGTGACCCCACATACTAGCACTACAACTCCTACCCCCTCAACAGGGTGAGTGACCCCACATACTAGCACTACAACTTCCTACCACCTCAACCGGGTGAGTGACCCCACATACTAACACTACAACTCGTACCCCCTCAACAGGGTGAGTGACCCCACATACTAACACTATATCTCCTACCACCTCAACCGGGTGAGTGACCCCACATACTAACACTACATCTCCTACCACCTCAACTGGGTGAGTGACCCCACATACTAACACTACAACTTCTACCACCTCAACTGGGTGAGTGACCCCACATACTAACACTACAACTCCTACCACCTCAACAGGGTGAGTGACCCCACATACTAACACTACATCTCCTACCCCCTCAACTGGGTGAGTGACCCCACATACTAACACTACAACTCCTACCACCTCAACAGGGTGAGTGACCCCACATACTAACACTACATCTCCTACCACCTCAACAGGGTGAGTGACCCCACATACTAACACTACAACTCCTACCACCTCAACAGGGTGAGTGACCCCACATACTAACACTACATCTCCTACCACCTCAACAGGGTGAGTGACCCCACATACTAACACTACATCTCCTACCACCTCAACAGGGTGAGTGACCCCACATACTAACACTACAACTCCTACCACCTCAACAGGGTGAGTGACCCCACATACTAACACTACAACTCCTACCCCCTCAACAGGGTGAGTGACCCCACATACTAACACTACATCTCCTACCACCTCAACAGGGTGAGTGACCCCACATACTAACACTACAACTTCTACCCCCTCAACAGGGTGAGTGACCCCACATACTAACACTACAACTCCTACCACCTCAACAGGGTGAGTGACCCCACATACTAACACTACATCTCCTACCACCTCAACAGGGTGAGTGACCCCACATACTAACACTACAACTCCTACCACCTCAACTGGGTGAGTGACCCCACATACTAACACTACAACTCCTACCACCTCAACAGGGTGAGTGACCCCACATACTAACACTACATCTCCTACCACCTCAACAGGGTGAGTGACCCCACATACTAACACTACAACTCCTACCACCTCAACAGGGTGAGTGACCCCACATACTAACACTACAACTCGTACCACCTCAACAGGGTGAGTGACCCCACATACTAACACTACAACTTCCTACCACCTCAACTGGGTGAGTGACCCCAAACCCTGACACCGCAATACCAGCGCCACTTCCCATACACTTCTTCCATTAGAGATGGGTGACCGGAATTGTTGTCACCCTAACTGCTAACGCCATACAGTGTACCCTTGCAGCCAGGTGTGCGGGCTGTGTGAGTAAACCCCAAGCCCCGACACCCCAACACACTTCCATATTACCTTGACCTCCCACACCCCACTCATGCTATTTTCAGATTCAGGGTCTAACCGGGCGATGATGTGTTATAGGCCGGGCTTGATTGGGTCCAGCTGGGTGATGTGGCTTAGACTGACCTTAATAGGGTCACACTTGGTGGTGGTGTCATAGGCCGGGATTAATAGGGTCACACTTGGCGATGGTGTCATACTTGACAAGGGTGTCATTGGCCGTGATTAATAGGGTCACACTTCGCGATGGTGTCACACTTGGCGATGGTCTCAGGAAATCCAAGTGATTTAGATCGGCGCTAAGCAACAACAATGTGAGATCATAAATCCTTAATATGACGGGAATAAATAAATATGGTGTGAGGGGAAATAGAAAAATTCTCACCCTTCAAAGGGAATTGTACAGATTCCCTTAAAGTAACAGTGAACATCCAGGGGTCATGTCACGTGACCTGTGGCGTCATTTGCCGCTGCGTTGTCATAGAGACGCGTGACCAGAGCCTGGTAATTACGTTTATAGAGGCCTAGCGCTCTCAGCGTGGGGCCTTTGTAAACGCCGCTTCCCCCCCCCCCCCAGAAAAGTCTCGGGGGTCCCCCTAGGGGGCAGGTCCCCCAGTACTAGCGAATCTATATAGATCCGTGGTGCGCAACTCGAGTCCGCTAAACCCACCAACTGCTCAGGTTTTCAAGTTATCCCTGCTTCAGCACAGTACTCCGTCTCCAACGGAGCCACTGATTGAGCCACCTGTGCTGAAGCAGGGAGATCCTGAGAACCTGAGCCGTTGGTGGGTCTTTTGCGGACTGGAGTTGTGCGCCCCTGATATAGATAACGCGCGCAGCGGCGTATTTACAGATCTGTTGCCCGTGGGCGCTTGCCTGCGCCCGCCGCCCTGCTTCTTCAGCATCCAGCGTCAAGTGACGCCGCGGACGTCACGGTTGCCATGGCAACAAGACGCCGTGTGACCGGCTGTGACGTCCGCGGTGTCGTTTGATGCTGGATTCTGAAGCAGAACGGAGGCGCCCGGCGCAGGTAAGTCCCGTCCGACAGGCCCGAGTGCGCGGCAAATGCTAATGAGGGCGGACATTTTTGCAGCCCCCATATTTTGCCGGCTTGTGGCTGGGCCTAACGGGAAATCTGACGCCACCTCGTCGCCCCTTGGGACTTGGTATTGGCCCACATGACGTGGGGGCTTTAAACGGGATTGGGGTACCCGCAGCACATTTACAGGTAAATATCTCTGGGAGCAGGGGGTCCCCAGAACGGAAATGACGGCGGTTTAGCTGCGGAGATCCGCTGCTCCCCATCTGTGCAAAATAATCACGCAAAGGGAAACCTTGGCCTTGGCGCCGGGTCACAGGCGCTGCGCTGCGGGACAGGCGTGCCCTGGAAGTGTGTGCATCCAGAGGGGAAGGGGTTACTGCGCTGCGCTGCGGGACAGGCGTGCCCTGGAAGTGTGTGCATCCAGAGGGGAAGGGGTTACTGCGCTGCGCTGCGCGACAGGCGTGCCCTGGAAGTGTGTGCATCCAGAGGGGAAGGGGTTACTGCGCTGCGCTGCGGGACAGGCGTGCCCTGGAAGTGTGTGCATCCAGAGGGGAAGGGGTTACTGCGCTGCGCTGCGGGACAGGCGTGCCCTTGAAGTGTGTGCATCCAGAGGGGAAGGGGTTACTGCGCTGCGCTGCGGGACAGGCGTGCCCTGGAAGTGTGTGCATCCAGAGGGGAAGGGGTTACTGCATTCCAAGATTCCTTATCTCGGCCTCGCTGGCCTTTGTTGTCGGTGCCTGGGGCCACACGCATAATTACACAGGTCTTTAGTGGGAAACCTCAGCAGGGCCTGACAGGAGCGCGTCTGAGAACCGTAAGGCTGGGACGCCAGCGGTCACGGCGGCGCAGACTAGACACGCCTCTGGTCAGGCAGGCCCCAGTAGCTCTTTATGTGTGCGCTCCCCTATCGCGATGGGGCGACGCGGTCAGGTGCTCGGCGGACAGCCAATGGAAGGGCAGATGTGCCGCGCCCTGCGCGCATCCCATCGCTCCCCTACAGAACGCAGATCGCGGCTGTAATCTGTGCACCAGCCGCCAGGCGCGCGTGCAGCAATGAGGACTAATACACAGGCATCAGGGACACGTACCTCTCACCCCCTCCTAATACACAGGCATCAGGGACACGTACCTCTCACCCCTTCCTAATACACAGGCATCGGGGACACGTACCTCTCACCCCCTCCTAATACACAGGCATCAGGGACGCGTACCTCTCACCCCTCCTAATACACAGGCATCGGGGACACGTACCTCTCACCCCCTCCTAATACACAGGCATCAGGGACACGTACCTCTCACCCCCTCCTAATACACAGATATCAGGGACACGTACCTCTCACCCCCTCCTAATGCACAGGCATCGTGTACACGTACCTCTCACCCCCTCCTAATACACAGGCATCGGGGACACGTACCTCTCACCCCCTCCTAATACACAGATATCAGGGACACGTACCTCTCACCCCCTCCTAATGCACAGGCATCGTGTACACGTACCTCTCACCCCCTCCTAATACACAGGCATCGGGGACACGTACCTCTCACCCCTTCCTAATACACAGGCATCAGGGACACGTACCTCTCACCCCCTCCTAATACACAGGCATCAGGGACACGTACCTCTCACCCCTTCCTAATACACAGGCATCGGGGACACGTACCTCTCACCCCCTCCTAATACACAGGCATCAGGGACGCGTACCTCTCACCCCTCCTAATACACAGGCATCGGGGACACGTGCCTCTCACCCCCTCCTAATACACAGGCATCAGGGACACGTACCTCTCACCCCCTCCTAATACACAGATATCAGGGACACGTACCTCTCACCCCCTCCTAATGCACAGGCATCGTGTACACGTACCTCTCACCCCCTCCTAATACACAGGCATCGGGGACACGTACCTCTCACCCCCTCCTAATACACAGATATCAGGGACACGTACCTCTCACCCCCTCCTAATGCACAGGCATCGTGTACACGTACCTCTCACCCCCTCCTAATACACAGGCATCGGGGACACGTACCTCTCACCCCTTCCTAATACACAGGCATCAGGGACACGTACCTCTCACCCCCTCCTAATACACAGGCATCGGGGACACGTACCTCTCACCCCTCCTAATACACAGGCATCGGGGACACGTACCTCTCGCCCCCTCCTCATACACAGGCATCGGGGACACGTACCTCTCACCCCCTCCTAATACACAGGCATCGGGGACACGTACCTCTCGCCCCCTCCTAATACACAGGCATCAGGGACACGTACCTCTCACCCCCTCCTAATACACAGGCATCGGGGACACGTACCTCTCGCCCCCTCCTAATACACAGGCATCAGGGACACGTACCTCTCACCCCCTCCTAATACACAGACATCGGGGTCACGTACCTCTCACCCCCTCCTAATACACAGGCATCGGGGACACGTACCTCTCACCCCCTCCTAATACACAGGCATCGCAGACACGTACCTCTCACCCCCTCCTAATACACAGGCATCGGGGACACGTACCTCTCACCCCCTCCTAATACACAGGCATCGGGGACACGTACCTCTCACCCCCTCCTAATACACAGGCATCGGGGACACGTACCTCTCACCCCCTCCTAATACACAGGCATCGGGGACACGTACCTCTCACCCCCTCCTAATACACAGGCATCGGGGACACGTACCTCTCACCCCCTCCTAATACACAGGCATCGGGGACACGTACCTCTCACCCCCTCCTAATACACAGGCATCAGGGACACGTACCTCTCACCCCCTCCTAATACACAGGCATCAGGGACACGTACCTCTCACCCCCTCCTAATACACAGGCATCAGGGACACGTACCTCTCACCCCTCCTAATACACAGGCATCAGGGACACTTACTTCTCACCCCTTCCTAATACACAGGCATCGGGGACACGTACCTCTCACCCCTTCCTAATACACAGGCATCGGGGACACGTACCTCTCACCCCCTCCTAATACACAGGCATCGGGGACACGTACCTCTCACCTCCTCCTAATAAACAGGTATCAGGGACACGTACCTCTCACCCCCTCCTCATACACAGGCATCGGGGACACGTACCTCTCACCCCCTCCTGATAAACGGGCATCGGGGACACGTACCTCTCACCCCTTCCTAATACACAGGCATCGGGGACACGTACCTCTCACCCCCTCCTAATACACAGGCATCAGGGACACGTACCTCTCACCCCCTCCTAATACACAGGCATCAGGGACACGTACCTCTCACCCCCTCCTAATACACAGGCATCAGGGACACGTACCTCTCACCCCTCCTAATACACAGGCATCAGGGACACTTACTTCTCACCCCCTCCTAATACACAGGCATCGGGGACACGTACCTCTCACCCCCTCGTAATACACAGGCATCGGGGACACGTACCTCTCACCCCCTCCTAATACACAGGCATCGGGGACACGTACCTCTCACCCCCTCCTAATACACAGGCATCGGGGACACGTACCTCTCACCCCCTCCTAATACACAGGCATCGGGGACACTTACTTCTCACCCCTTCCTAATACACAGGCATCGGGGACACGTACCTCTCACCCCTTCCTAATACACAGGCATCAGGGACACGTACCTCTCACCTCCTCCTAATAAACAGGTATCAGGGATACGTACCTCTCACCCCTCCTAATACACAGGCATCAGGGATACTTACTTCTCACCCCCTCCTAATACACAGGCATCGGGGACACGTACCTCTCACCCCCTCCTAATACACAGGCATCGGGGACACGTACCTCTCACCTCCTCCTAATAAACAGGTATCAGGGACACGTACCTCTCACCCCCTCCTCATACACAGGCATCGGGGACACGTACCTCTCACCCCCTCCTGATAAACGGGCATCGGGGACACGTACCTCTCACCCCTTCTAATGCACAGGCATCGGGGACACGTACCTCTCACCCCCTCCTAATACACAGGCATCGGGGACACGTACCTCTCACCCCCTCCTAATACACAGGCATCGGGGACACGTACCTCTCACCCCCTCCTAATACACAGGCATCGGGGACACGTACCTCTCACCCCCTCCTAATACACAGGCATCGGGGACACGTACCTCTCACCCCCTCCTAATACACAGGCATCGGGGACACGTACCTCTCACCCCCTCCTAATACACAGGCATCGGGGACACGTACCTCTCACCCCCTCCTAATACACAGGCATCGGGGACACGTACCTCTCACCCCTTCCTAATACACAGGCATCGGGGACACGTACCTCTCACCCCCTCCTAATACACAGGCATCAGGGACACGTACCTCTCACCCCTTCCTAATACACAGGCATCAGGGACACGTACCTCTCACCCCCTCCTAATACACAGGCATCAGGGACACGTACCTCTCACCCCCTCCTAATACACAGGCATCAGGGACACGTACCTCTCACCCCCTCCTAATACACAGGCATCAGGGACACGTACCTCTCACCCCCTCCTAATACACAGGCATCGGGGACACGTACCTCTCACCCCTCCTAATACACAGGCATCAGGGACACGTACCTCTCACCCCCTCCTAATACACAGACATCGGGGTCACGCACCTCTCACCCCCTCCTAACACGCAGGCATCAGGGACACGTACCTCTCACCCCCTCCTAATACACAGGCATCGGGGACACGTACCTCTCACCCCTCCTAATACGCAGGCATCGGGGACACGTACCTCTCACCCCCTCCTAATACACAGACATCGGGGACACGTACCTCTCACCCCCTCCTAATACACAGGCATCAGGGACACGTACCTCTCACCCCCTCCTAATACACAGGCATCTGGGACACATACCTCTCACCCCTCCTAATACACAGACATCAGGGACACGTACCTCTCACCCCTCCTAATACACAGACATCAGGGACACGTACCTCTCACCCCTCCTAATACACAGGCATCTGGGACACGTACCTCTCACCCCCTCCTAATACACAGGCATCAGGGACACGTACCTCTCACCCCCTCCTAATACACAGGCATCTGGGACACATACCTCTCACCCCTCCTAATACACAGGCATCTGGGACACATACCTCTCAGTTTTCCATGTTTGTCAAATAAGACAAAACGTTTAGGGAGGTGACATAGAAATATAGACCCTGTGTGTGGTATGTATGTCTTTATATAGCGCCATTAATGTACATAGCACTGTGTATCTCAACAAGATCGCCGCGCACTTGGTGACGTGCCACACAGAACGCAAACATGGCGCACGGGAAAGGAAACCAGGAATATTTATGTCACACGTGATCCATAATACCAGCACCGCACAAGAACAGCAAATAAGGGTCATTTATTAGGTCCAAAAAACGCACTCCGGACGAATATTTCGGTCCCTCCTGGTCCCTCCGAAGCATCAGGCCGGAGTGCGTTTTTGGACCTAATAAATGACCCTTATTTGCTGTTCCTGTGCTGTGCCGGTATTATAGGTCACGTGTGACATACATTGACTATATATCTATAGCATAACTAATTAGCCGCATAAGGTCGTAACCCCGGAAGGTCAATTCCGATGCCATGTGACCGAGTAGATTAATTATTCTTTTTAATTCTGTGCATCAGTATTACCAACTCATCCGTACCTATATGTGAGACAATATTACTCTTACATCCTCTAGTTGAGGGTATGTGTAATAAAACTCCTAATAACCGGGTTATAAGCAGGATTATACAAGGCAGACAAATAATATTGCAATACAGAATAAAAGCAGCAACATTCAACTCATAATCACCAAAAGTAATGTATTGTTACAAAATGTATGATGTAAAATATATACACATACGCACTTCAGTATTAGGTGATACCTTTTTTATTTGGACTAACAAATGATGCCATAGGACAAGCTTTCGAGAGTTCTCCTCTCTTCCTCAGGTCGGCGATACTGATATACACAGGTTTCTATGACTTAGACGGGGATTGAAAAAGCAAGAAAAGGGGAAGAAAAAGTACAGAGAGATGTAGATGAGGTGGGGTGAGGGAGGAGGGTTTGGAGACACTGGAAGGGTGATAAGAAAGGTGAGAATAAGGGATGGGGGGGACCATTACAACATATGATGATAGTGTGTGAGAAACCCCCATGTCCACATTAAACCCCCTTTTTGGTGTCAAAGAGTCTTATCATTCTGAGTTCAAATGTTTTCCGTTCTTGGGTGCGTTTGAACATTCTATTGAGGATTTTGATTTTTAAATTGTTTATCATTTATGGAATGATCTGGTTGTGAGAAATGATGTCCTATGACATAAATTGTTAGTCCAAATATAAAAGGTATCACCTAATACTGAAGTGTGTGTGTGTGTGTACACACACACACACACACACACACACACACACACACACACACACACACACACACACACACACACACACACACACACACACACACACTATATCTATCTATCTCTATCTCCTGCTCTCCCAGCTAGGTTTACCTGCTCAGAGATTTGCCACTACAACTGTGAAATATTCTGTTTTTACTAATAAATCTGCTTCCCGCCCAGGGGTCTCCTTTTTATATTATTCGGGTCATGAGTTCTAATGTTACTTTTCTGTCCGTTTATTCTTATTGTGAGTGCACGTTGAGTTTGTCCCACATAAAGTCCACAGGGGAATTTGAGTAAATAAATGACTGGTTTGGTGTGGGGTAGAAAATCCCTTAATTGGAATTCTATTTCCCTTTTATGGGATGTATCCTATCTTCACCTTTTTAATGATGTTACTACAATTATTGCAGTAAAGACCAGGAAATGTACCCGATCTTTTACTGCAAAAATGCCTCTTTACAAACTTCTTTTTTTCTTTCTTTAATGCCTGCTTTTACTAAATTGCTACCTGTATGTTTTTCCTCTAATGGACGGGAGAACAAAGGTCTTTTCAACAATGATGTCGCTGGGATTAATCTTTTTGTTTTTATGACCATCTTTTTATCATCTCCCCTGTTAAACTTAACTTAACCATTTCATAGGCCAGATCCTCACGCGTTGTATCCTCCGCTGTGATGCGTCTGAGTCACAGAGCGGGCGACCAGCTCACACCTTCTTTAATCCTTTAATACTTAGTAATGGCACTAAACATCTTTTAATGATGGAGCACCACATTACACCTGTTTTTTTTTTATATCTTCCCAAGAGTCTAGGGAATCCCCCAGGAAGACATGTAGTCTCTGGGATGGGTTCTCTATGGGTTAAATGATATAGATTACTTCCAACCTATTGTGTAAAAAAAAACAAATAAGTTACCCACATTCCTAAACAAGCGATTCTTTTACCGAACCAAACCAAAAAGTGTTCTTGGTGCTAAAAATGACCAATAATACAGTGATAATGTGCAAATAATCCCAGTGAGAAATAGCTCTGAAAAACACACAATACTTTCACTTGATATGTGGAAGTCCTCTCGTGCCGGGACTCTTGATGGACCTCATATGAAGAAAAGGACACAAATGCAGAGGGTATAGTGCATTAACATTTCCTGATGGTGACATACAACACAGAAGGGAAAGAAAACCGACTCATACTTACTTTCCCCGCTGGTAAGTAAGCAAGAAGTGACTTTGGGCGCACTTCAACCCTGCTATCAGATCAGCTGCTCAGCGTGCAGACACACACGCCCCCCGGTCTCCCCCGTCTGCGTCTTACAACGGCGATCGGAGTCCTCCGCAGCCTAGGCGCGTCACCACCGTCTCAGCCGCCTCTGCCGATCAGGATCTCGCAGCAAGCAATGTCTGGTTGATACGGTGGCCGCAGAAAGTCAAAAAGGCCCAACGCGTTTCGTCACAAGGACTTCGTCTGGGGTCATGCTTGCCACTCTATGTGCTATACCTTTATACTGAGCTCTACAATCAATATGGATATGACCTTCAAAGTATATTCATCCTCCACTATATTACCCACTTTCAATATGTCAATTAAACCTCTGAGGTTTCAGAGCTATTTCTCACTGGGATTATTTGCACATTATCACTGTGTTTTTGGTCGTTTTTGCGCCAAGAACACTTTTTGGTTTGGTTTTACATGTTGCGGTTTGGGGAAACCGCTGGTGTTCAGGCATCAGCTTGATCTTATCACAATATAAGTTGAGCTCTATTCGCTGTGTCACGATTCTTTTCCCGAAACTTGCTATTACATTTGCAGAAGACGATGAAATCTGATGTACTAGATGTTCAAACCCAGTATACAGTACATATATCCCTTCGTAAGGAAGGTTTTCTGTATACAGAAAAGGCATTATTGAAAGATAGAACACAGTCATTGATCCTTTTATACCTTTTTCTTACACAGCTGCTCAAATTTATTTTATTTTAGAAATAAACCATTTTTTATTTAATAGACTTTTATCTTCAAAAACATTGGGGGCAGCAGTGGGTGACAATGCACCCCTCCACTTCTGCAAACATCTTTGTCAGAAAGCGAATCTTCCTTAAGAATTTAAAATATTGTTCTTCAGTAAAAAAAAAAGAAAATAAATCGGTGCAGGTACGTAGATGATATTTTCTTAATTTGGAAATGTATCAAGAATGATCTTACTGTAACGCTGAATTAAGCTTACCAATTGCCTGACCCCATCAAGTTTACCATGCAATGTAATAAGGAAATAATGACAAGACAAATGAGTTTGTTATCTAGTTTTCATTTCTCAGGGTTAAAGATGGTGTTGTCTAGCAGCCCACTCCTGCAAGTCCACCGCATTACAGTGAAGGATACAACTTCTGAGGAGCGGGCCAATGAAATTGTTAATAAGTTTAATAGGGGATTTGATAACAATATGTTCATAAAACAAAAAGATGAAATAAAATGAATCCCATGAACATCAGTGGGATGATGTAGTGCAAGATCTTTGCAACACCCCGTATCGGCATTAAATCCTCTTTGACAACTCAAGAATCTCATCAAGTCATTCCCTAATCACCTGGAGCCAGAAATAATAATAATAACATGTTCTTGTATAGCGCGGCTAGTTTTACGTAGCGCTTTACGAAAGACATTTTGCAGACCCAGGTTCCGTGGAGCTTACAAATAATTTTTTTGGTACCTGAGGCACAGGGAGATAAAGGGACTTGCCCAAGGTACAAGGAGAAAAACACTGGGAATTGAACCATGTTCCCCTGTTTCACACTCAGTGCCAGTCAGTGTCTTTACTCACTGAGCCGCTCCTTCTCACTGAACTATTCATACCCAACAACCTAGGAGTTGGTATCCTACATGTTCCCAAAATCCACAAACCAGGAAACCCCGGCAGACCAATTATAACAGGTATGGATACACTCGCTGAACAAATATCAGGACTAGTGGAGAATATCCTAAAACCACCAGTCACAAACCCCAATAGCTTCATGCAAGATACCCAATACTTTCTCAGTAAATTAAACATCAAACAACTACCATCCAACACACTACTAGTTACCATGGATGTACAATCCCTGTACAGTAACATCCCCCATAAGGATGACACTGCGGCATGCCTGCAATTCCATGCAACATCTCCCCTGGATCAGAAATACAGCGCTGAAGTAATTACCAAACTGATAGTATACATCCTCACACACAACTACTTCAGCTTCAACAAGGAAATGTACCTACAACTAATGGAGACTGCAATGGGCACCAGGATGGCACCGCAGTATGCCAATCTTGAACAGCGATTCCCAACCACGTGCATCCACAAACCTTACAAATATTACAGATACATTGATGATCTATTTATAATATTTACAGGGGGCGAAGAAAATCGGAAGCACATGTGAGTCCTTGAATTCAGTCCACCCATCAATTAAGCTCAAAATAGATTATTCTGCAAACCTAGTGAACTTTCTGGATACACCGTAACACTGGGAAATGGCAAACTGCACACGTCTGTATACAAGAAACCAACAGACAGATGCAGTTACCTCCACAACACCAGCTTCCATCCCACCCATACCAAACAAGGTATCATACACAGC